>NW_010138267.1:38536-88269 GCF_000699245.1 Pterocles gutturalis
TTTATTGATCACCAGTGCAAAGATACTTCTTTCCAGGATGGGGTTCTCTGCCCTGTGAGTACAGCTGACAGTCTCTCATTCTGTATTCATGAACTAAAATTTGAACAGAATTTGATAGAGTACAGCTTATCAAAGCAAACTTCATTGCTGCAGCACTTCCCATCTCCTTTTTTTATTGCATCAGCAGTTTTTACTATATTTATCAGCAAAGGGGTTTTTTTTCTGTTGATAAAAATGTTCAAAATAAGGCCAAGAATACCCCTTGTCAGCATGCCATTAAAAACAAAGCTAATGGGGTTTTGACCTATTGTCCACTATTTTTAATACTGTGAATAACTTTTTTGTGCCATTCTGGTTTTAATCAAATTACTTTAGTACCATATAAAACATGTTTCAAAGTGTAGAATAATAATTTGATAATCATAAGCCCTTATTTTTATGGCACAAGATTATAAAATGGTGTTTTTTGACAAGGAATATGGTGAAAACAGTAGAAGAGGTTGCGATAGCAATTCTGTCAGTACAAGCTTTTTATGAGATATCTGTCCTCACCATAAGGTTTTTTTTCCCCAAAGCTTTTTTTTTTCCTTAGTAGCATTCTCTCTCAATTATACATCTGTCCACAAGCCAAAAATTACTCACTACTGAAAACGTATTACTGCAGACGTGTATGACTACAGACAGATGGGAAGCATCTCCGCTAACTCAGATTTCTAGGTCATTAATAAAACTTCATTCAGAAGCTCAAATATGACTAGAAAATTAGTAAAGGCTACTTACCTGAGACACCTAAATTACTAAAGGCTACCTACCTGAGACACCTACATTTTAGGTAAAATTAAAAAGATATCCTTAGTGTCAGAAAACACCCATTGAGCAATATTACAGCTATGCTTCTCATCAAACAGTACTTCTAAAAACTTAATTTCAGGTATTCAGCACAAGCTTCTTCAGAAAGACTGGCATTGTGACAAGCCCCAATCTTAACCATGAACAGATTTAAAAGAAATTAAAATTAAGAGAGTGGTGTAGTTGTAAGATTATGAATCTGATTCACTCCCACGTTGAATTCCTGGCTTTGCCTCTTACTCTGAAGACCCAAGACTTACAACCTGGTGGGTGCATTCTTCATTTCTCCCACCACAGATTTGGTTTATAAAGCAACACAGAGACATAGCCCAGTGCACAGAGATACTGTGATACCTATTGGTTTACAAAGTACTTTAAAACTCCCAAATGAAAGCCATTTAAAAATGTCAGATAAATAGGTTGTTAGATCAGCATTAAAGTAATCACTTCTGTATTTTTTTTTTTTTTGAGACATAGCCCAGCGCACAGAGATACTGTGATACCTATTGGTTTACAAAGTACTTTAAAACTCCCAAATGAAAGCCATTTAAAAATGTCAGATAAATAGGTTGTTAGATCAGCATTAAAGTAATCACTTCTGTATTTTTTTTTTTTTTTGGGTTGTTAGATCAGCGTTAAAGTAATCACTTCTGTATTTTTTTTGAAGTCTGAAATTAAAGTAAATTACATTGAAAGAAGATCAATCTCTGGTCAATTTTTTTTTTTTTTTAACAGGCTGAAGAGTTGAAAGCCTTCCTCCCTTTTGGAGAGTTGATGCAAGAGACAATAACTGTGTAAATGAATAAAATAAAATATTAGACATTCTGAAAGACAACAACAGTGAAACTGAACTGACTCTATAGAAAATAATTCAAAACACAAGATTTTCATTATTTGAATCAGAAACTCAAATTTCCATAACATGTATTTAATATTTTAATGCACCTGAGAAAGCATAACAGGATGCAAAGAATTAGTCATCGCTCATGACAATAAAAAGGCTAATGCCTCGGTTAATGAATTCTTTAGGAAAGGAAACAATTACCAGTGCATTTCATGAATCTCCATTGCTAGAAAGGATTCAAACCAGCAGGGAAAAAAGATTACTTTTAACCTTTTATTGATTTATTGCCCCTGAATTTTTTTTTTCTCCAAGACACAAATCCACATCAAAATGCCAGTCACACAAACTGCGTGCATATTCCACATGTGAAAACTGCCACAGATCTCCTACTATTATTAGAAGTAGCCCATGGATGTCCAAAAAGCTGTGCTTTACAGGTTAAAACTACTGATTAAAATCATGTATGTTTGTTCAGTGGAAAAGAAAGATTGGGGAAAAAAGAAATATGTTATATTTTGAAAGTGAGTAAAAAATTATGCCTAGAGACATTTAGGTTAGAAGGTTAGTTAAAGCTAATTAAGTTTAGAAAAAGAACCGTGGGACCTGTGTTGGTTTTCTCTGCACCAAAGCACCAAGTATGTTGCATACGTGCACACATGCTGCTGTAAAAAAGCACGTTAAGTTCTGGGAAAGCATTTTTTGAGACAGAATACTTTACTTTCCACTTGAACAGTAAACTGTTTGTGTTTATAATATTTAAATATTATGATTGCACCTCATTTCTTCAAAATTGCTTTTATACCTAATAAGTATTTAACTGAAATAATTTTATTCATAAGGCAAACACGATTCTTGGCCACATTTTTAGTTTGCCCATATTATTGTTTACAAATCTTACAAATTTTTTTTCATACAAAAAGCTAACATCTCATATTTTTAAAGTACTACAGCACTGGATTGGATACACCTGACATCCTTCACGTAGGGCATTTTTAAGACAAGTACAAATTCATCTTGTAACACTTTGTGTTAATTAGAATACATATTACAGACTTAAAGAACGGAAGTTTAACTGTTTAACCAAGTAACTACTGCAGATATTATCATTTTTCCTCACTTACTAAAAGAAAAAAAGATACTTTGCATCATTAGACTTCCAGAGACTACATTCCCAGTTATGCTCTGGTTAAAAAAAGGAAACAGCAAGGATAAAGCTTTGCCACGATAGCTCCTACACTTAAAGAGTATGGCAACTCATTACAGTCAGAATAAACCATACCTGGTCCGGCTGAACTATTGTTTACTTAGGTTCCTAGTAAAACTACAGTTTTTTAGTAGTCCATAAATTACAAATGTATTTTTAAAAAGTTGTACACAACCATATAAACATTACAAGTTAAACGTGATCATTAATAACATTTAGCAATAGCTTTTCTATATTTCTTTGACAATTCTGATATCAGTAGAATTATATATCTGGTATATCAATATTTTAGAAGTTTGTGGGGCCAGAAAAGCTCAATTTCTTTAATTAGCGGGTATAACTACATTAAGAATTTTAAAAAATCTTTTTTTTAAGTGTAACACTAGATACTGCCAAAATGTTTTCCCTCCTTACTAAGGAATAAAAACTTGGTGATAAGACAAGAGGCCAAACAAGTTACAAGTTCCATTCACTTTAAAAATATTACCCTTCACATTTTAACTTAAGTCACCTTTGAAAAAATTTGCACCTTTATGTATAGCCCTGTAAACTATAGAATGGTTTGGGCTGCAAGGGACCTGTAAAGATCATCTACTTCCAATACCACTGCCATGGGCAGGGACATTTTTCACTAGACGAGGTTGCTCAAAGCCCCATCCAACCTGACCTTGAACACTTCCAATGAGGGGGAATCCATGGACGCACATCCACAATACAATGTTACATTTTACAGACGAAAATCAGCTTTCAGTGCTGTAAATTGTAGCTATTAAAAAAAGAAGCTATTAGAATACCTACTTGGCAAAACAGAAAATACTACTGAACTCTACAAAAATATCTAAAAGTATAATTACAAGGTTATTTCCCACTGCAGCTCCCTCACCACTGGGCTCCTGGAAATGGCTATCTAGCCTCAAAGGCATCACTGACCATCTTTCCACAATCACAGCTTTCATACTCAAACAGAGAAATTGTTTAACTGGTAATTCTTTTCCCCACATTTGTGTGTCAATCTACATCTCCCAACGTGACATTTCATTAAGAAATTTCCAGCCAACTACACTCCCATCTCACTCACAGTAATACAGAGCATTTTCACACCTTGCTAAATTCTATAAGCAATCTCCATCGCAATTACAGGAATTGCTTATGTAGAAGATTAATGCTAGTGGCTAGGATACAGTATCCTTTAACGCAACTGAGTGTGGGGAAACAAAGAATTAAAAAAAAAGTACAATTAGATAGTCTCATGCATCTGAGACTGACTGACAATCGTATACGACACTAATATACTGGACCCAACACTAGCACACTACTCATTTCCAAATTGATTATGTTTTGCCTACATTCAGCATTCAAGCTCATCCGCTCTTTCTTTTATTCCACAGTGGGAAGGTAGAGAACTAGAGTCGCTACAGGCTGCTTCTTTACAGAGTTCTGCAAAATTTGCTTTTCAGAGAAATACAGGGGGTATGGTTTTTTAACTGGATTTTCCCCTCTTCTGTTCACACACATTGGTGACATGTAGTCTCTCTCAAGCGAAAGCACCTTGAAAAAATTTGAGAACCCTGTTCTTTATCTCTGCATTCAAAATCCATTCAAGAGCTCTCAAATGTCACAGAGCAGCAGCTTGCTGAGTTTTTGAGATGCACTTCAATGCAAAACTACTTTATCTTTACTGTAAAGCAATTTTGAAATTTGCAGAAGGCGACAAACAGGCAATTATGTTTTCCCATGCTGTAATCCTTAGGTGTGTGTTCGAAATTTTGGAAAGCTTCTTCATGCTCACATCAGGATGCAAGATCCCTACATTATGTATACCAAAAAACTAGCACAGGAAGTTGGTTCAAATGCAACAAGCTATTTTGTTTCATTCCAAAAAGGTTTTACTGCAACTACATTTATCATAATATCTCAGCATCTTTCTGCAATATGACTGATGTAACTACAAATTTTCACAGTTTATTCTCTCTCATATCTGGGGAGAGAGCTGTATGCGCAGCTTGCTATTTATATTTTATTTATTTGAACATATATGCTGGTTTGTATCTTGTTACAGAAGAAAGATCAAGCAAGAAGTGCACTTGGCAGCTGGTCTGGAAAGTGATAAGACCGTAAGAGTCTTTAATGGAAATTCATTTCAGTCCTACGCTACACTAGGAAATAAGATTTCCAGCCCGTATTAACTTGAAGGCTAGCTCTTCTTGATTAATTAGAATGATCCTGTTACTGAAGAGGGCAAGTTTTATCTAAAAAGTTCTAAAATATCTTGACTTCATAACATTTTACATCTTGAAGATAAGGCCAAAACCCTGAATTGAATATTGTCTCACAATGTAGAGACTTTTAGAAAAGATGTAAAGTGACTGAAAGCTTGACAAAGTAGGTTGCATTTCTCAAGAAATGTGTTCACTGGTTCTGGATGAAAGCCGAGGATGTGAGACAAAAGTAGCATTGCACATTACGTCCAGCACTCAAGCCGCTAGTTCCCATCCTCAAACCTTTTAACCAATTATCAGGCAAATTACTCCTTGTAGGACCCTCGTGGAAGAGATGTGGTGATGGCATACTATGCCACTACACACTGAATATGCTTCAAGGAACTCTGAACCTTTTAGTGTATTGATCTCCTGCCAGAGAGAAGCATGACACTTCTTACCTATGAGAATGCCACGCTGTCACCAAGAACAAGAAGTGACATCCACACACCACCCACCAGCAGGTCCCTCAGTAGTACCCTATACTGCTTTCCAAGGCACATTCTGCTATCACACTGACTTTTTAAAAAGTCTAGACAAAAATTTACATAAATTTGATTAACTCCCATTGATTTCTGGTGTACTATGAGCTCCTCCAGTAATGTCAAATGAACGAGAGTTGGCTGGAATCAGAGTACCTGGAGAAAAAAAAAAGTTTTGTAGTATTGCATCCAGAAGGAAAAACATTATTTCTTCCATGAAAGATTCACTGTGCTACTTTTGATTATCAGTAGTCCAAGTTGTTCGTAACTCTACTGCAGAGCAACCACTCCAAAAACATGACTCAAAGGCTGTTTGTCGGAAGATCTGGAGGGATCACTGTGCAAAAAACTGCTTTCATAGTTGGGAAACCCTAGTATTTCAAGTTTTCCTTATTTTTGGAGCTTCACAATACATGCTGTCGTCTCTTCTCCTTACTACAACTTCATCACCACTGTTTGTCAGAAGATCTGGAGGGATCACTGTCCAAAAAACTGCTCTTGGAATCTGCTTTCATAGTTGGGAAACCCTAGTATTTCAAGTTTTCCTTATTTTTGGAGCTTCACAATACATGCTGTCGTCTCTTCTCCTTACTACAACTTCATCACCAACTCCTCCAGATGACTCCTGAACCCTCCACAAGCTCTTGCTTACTCCTCCTTGCACTTTCATGGCTTTTAGCTTCACTACTGGGAAAGCAAAGCTCCTAAAAGCAGCAGACTGCCTGGATTATCAACTGTGTTCTCTGCAAAGAGAGGTAAGAACTTTGTGAAACTCGGGTTCTCCTTTTAAATACGGGAGCCCGTAGGGAAGCGATCCAGAAGTGGTTACCAATTACTTCTTTATCCTTCACTTTCACAGCATTAGCATGCAGAGAAGCGATCCAGAAGTGGTTACCAATTACCTCTTTATCCTTCACTTTCACAGCATTAGCACCTCCACTAAAATACTTGGAACAGTTTCAAAGCTTAATATTAGAACCTGAATAGCCAGACAATCTTGTCCTGTCTTCAGAAAACAAAAAGGAGACAAAAACCAAAAGCTGCTTTTCTAAAGACCAAATTCAAAAAAACTCTCAGAAGAAACAAACCCAATGTTCCTTCTAAAATAAACACTAGGAGAAGAAACAGGATATTTTTCCCCAGTCTCTATAGTAATTAATTGTAATGCTCTATAGGAAAATTACTTTCTAACTCTGAAAATACATCCTACATTGCCTAAAGTGCTGACCCATTCTATGCTGGGAAGAATATCTGTCACCTATTTACAGAGATCTCTGAGCTGCCTAACCCCAACTTTCATGAACTGTTATTTGGGCCAAAATAACCAGAGCAACTCAAATCCATAAGAGGTCAACAGCCACCAGACCAAGCGTGACGAGCATTGCTACAGGAATCCAAGGCTCAACAGAGATTACTGCAACTTTACCAAACCGCATCTGAAGTACAGTTTGAACTGCAGCGATGCCAAAAAAATCCTGTAAGAGGTCTCCTGACTCGAAAAAAGGAACCTTAAATAAAACATGAAAACATCAGAATAGAGGCTTAGTCCTCAAAGCCTTTGACTGAAATGTTCTTTTACCTGCTAGCAGCAAGAAGTGAAATAACTATCAATAAATCCTACCATGTCAAGAGTAGCAATGCCACCAAAATTTGAATTTTCTTTTCATCTTTTATCAGAAAAGCCCAGTACATTTTAACAGGCGTTTCATAAAGGAACATTAGACTGATTGCCTTACTAACATTCTCGTAATCTTTGCTGCAAATAAGATGTTGTTAAAAAAGCATACTTACCTGTAAGCAACAAACAAAAGGTTTACAATATATGCAGCTACAACTTTTTCAGTCAGTTGAGTTGCTCAAAACTGAGTCAATTTACTCCCCAATAGTAAGGAATAAGTGATCTATTGACCTACTATTTTCTAATGGATTTAGGTTTCAAAATTGTTGATGTGCTATTTTAGCACATCTATGAAATTTTATGAAATAATAATTTCATAATAAGTTCATAAAAAACACATTTCTCATCACTGGTATCATTAAGCTTCTGTTTCAAATCCATTTTTAATATAACTGCTCACATGGCTCTGCCAGTTTTAATTCACCTGATCACAACTTCATCTGTATTATGATCAATTACTATTTTTCACTGAGACAACAAAGTAGCCAACAAAATAAGCTTTTGGTTTTTAAACCCCTCTCAAAACAAGTAGACTTAAACCAAAAGCAAACAGTGGTCTACAACATGACCATAGGAGGTTCGTATGTAAAGAACCAAGAAAGCAGATAACATTTTATAATCTCACGATAACCACTATGATCTTTAAATTTTAATTTATTGTACATAAAGGAATTTTAAAACAGGTAAAACAATATTTAATGTAATAGTTATGAAATGTAAACAATGCCCCATAAACATGGGAACTGGAGCACTCATTTCTGTCAAGGATGGGTAGATGTTAACCTTGCTTTGACTGCTGGTATTATTTCTCCAGTAGTTGAAAGACTGCCCACCAAAGATACAGACCCTGCAACCTTTTACTGAATATTTTCAGGGTTTTTCTGTTGAAGAACAACTCTCCCTACACATAATTAGATTTGAAAATGTAAATGTATTTTGCTTGAATAAATAACATCAGGATTTCAACACTGAGTATATTTGCAATTTTATTACAGTTCAAAAACAAACAAAGTGTTATCTGAAAAATCAGTTCTTAAAATAGATCAAAAGTACAACATATGCTTTTGTTTTATCTGACGTTGCATGGATTTAGCTGAGATATTAGGAGGAAGTTTTTCCTGTGAGGGTGGTGAGGCAGTGGCCCAGGTTGCCCAGAGAAGCTGTGGATGCCCCATCCCTGGAGGGGTTCAAGGCCAGGCTGGATGAGGCTTTGAGCAACCTGGGCTAGTGGAGGGTGTCCCTGCCCATGGCAGGGGGTTGGAACTAGATGATCGTTAAGGTCCCTTCCAACCCAAACCACTCTATGATTCTAGATCAGAATTGAGATTGTTAGCTTCTCTGTATCAAGATCTAGATGAAAATTATTTGCATAAAGGGAATAAAATGTCAAATTCAGAATATTATCTGACAATTCTACAACAGATGGCCTAAAATATTAGTGATTCAGTTGTTGCTGGCGTTGGGTCAGTTCTTCATTTGTTAATTAAGGACCTTAATTTTGAACTATTATTTCGCTATAAAATGCCCATCGGGCAAAAGAATTAGAAAATGCATAGCTAAAGATGTTATAGAGCTTGCTCTCTATTTGTGCGACAATTTTCATTCTGTCTGATTAATAAAATTCCAGGTTGAAAAAACTCCTCTGCTCCCAGTTGTTTTAATAAGATTCAGCTCTTGCCTTGAGTAAATACTGGCAGTATGCAAGTGCAGAAATGCTCAACCCCATCCATTTCACCTCACATGGGGATATATTTTACAGTTTAAGATGCTCAGATCTAAGTCTCTGGCCTATTTCTTCCAGCGGGCACACTCTGGGTTTGGGAAGCAAGTCAGAGCAGAGGTGCCAAGGCACAGCTAATTCTGCTTTGCAGAAGAGGTATCCAGAGTCAGTCTTCCTCCATCACAGAGGAGCTTGTTGGGAGCCCACTCATCATTTGTATTGCAAAGCTGTTTGTTTTTCTTCTCTGTCCCTGCGTGCCAACGCTAGATCTCCAACTCCTCTTCCCTTTTGCAGCAGAAAACAGAACATATGACCTTCTCTAAATTCACCAAGTCTACCACCAGTTGCCACAAGCTGCTCAGAGCCACCCAGAGAAAGGTCTCTGTCACACTCTCCCATCAGCATAGTCCCACATCCTGACTTGGAAACTGTCCCAACAGGGACATGAAGGACAGAATTCAAAAATGTGTAAGACTTAAATGGGCCACACACAGAGTATTGCACTGGAATGAACTAAGGAAAAGCAAAATGCCTGCAAGAGACAAAATTCAGTGCTATGAGAGTAAAATTTATTAAATGCAAGATCATCCTAAATTATAGAAGCTGTGCATGTCACATCCGTGGAGGTGTTCAAGGTCAGGTTAGATCAGGCTTTGAGCAACATGATTTAGTGGGAGGTGTCCCTGCCCATGGCAGGGGGTTGGAACTAGATGATCTTGAAGGTCCCTTCCAACCCCAAACCATTCTGTGATTCTATGATATCCAAGTTATCCTATAACTGAGGAAAATCAAAGGACAAGTGGTAGCTACACAACAACAACAAAAAATCCCTCTTTTTCCATATCCTCAATATTTTCTTTCCATTGCCATGTCCTCTGGGTGTAAACGCATTCCCCCAAGTCACTTCCTCTAAACTAGTCTTCATTTTCACTGGGGAGGAGAACGCTTCACCATCAGTTACCACTGGGAGCAATTCCTCATATTCAAAGCTAAGGTTTGCTCCCTGAAGCATCAGTTTGTTATTTGATGCTTTGAAATCTATCTGCAAGTATGCATATGGTTTGCCAATTATATTGGGTATTTATAAACTCTAAAAATATTAACAGATTTTAGAAAGGAAAAAAATAACTAAATAAACTTTCACTCCCCATTAGATGTACATTCCATGCAAAAAAATGCAACTAGGCAGTAATCAACTGAGATTACCAAGATATTGCTAAATGCAAGATATAATTTTTTTTAATACAAATAAATTAAAGTTTAAATGGGTACAAGATTTTCAAGTTATTACTTTGCAACATTAGATTTAATAGCAACCAGAAGATGCATTTGAAGGAAATGAAAACATTAAGTGTGGAAATCTAACTTTTATAATTTGTTTACTTTATAACAACTAAAGACCCAAACACCACTCTGAAATACTGTGGAGCACTACTTTACCTTTTGAACATTAGGGATATCTTTGACTTCTGTACAAGGCAAACATAGCGACCTCACAGACCTTTTAAACTAAGCCTGGAAAAGTATTTCACTCCATTTAGAAGTTACACTTATTGTCAGTTTAAAAAAAAAACAAAAAACCATTAGTAAGTACACCAATCAACTTTTAGAAATGTGTCCTTTTAAAATAAATCCTTCTTGACACATTTAGTTTTGATTTTTATCTACGTACAAGGAGTTATCTAATGATATAACATAGGCTTATCAATGCAATTCAAGGCGTTATATTGGTCAGACATGGCAACAGATAAAATCGCTGTTTCTTCACTTTCAGTTTTGATGTTAGACTGCTATTTGTAACAGGCTCTTTTTGCCCCAGTGTGTTAAGCTGGAGAAGTGCCTGGCGGAAACACAACAGCTTCAGAAGGCAGCAAAGCATCTGCCACTGTTCCAAAAGCAAACCACTCATTCCATTCTAACTCTTAATATTCTATTGCTTATTACAAATATCAAATTTGACAACATAGAAATAAATAACAGAAAATTAGGAATCAATAAAACATCCTCTAACCCTGAAAACAAATGGTCGCCTATAGATCCAGCATACAATTTTTGATCGCAGGAGTTAGGATGTTTTTACTGAGTATCCTAAGGACTGAAATAGCTACGGCATAAATTAGTAATAGTGAGTCTATAACGGCTGAATTGATACTGACATCTTGGATATTATTACTGTAAATGATAGATTAATGGACAAAGGCACGAGATCCCAAAAGTCGTCCTAGATATTTAATTACTAGGAAGTAACCAATAATCATATTAATTAGCACAGTTAAAAATCCCATGGAGCACTAAATGATTTCAAAGGAAATTTTGGCTACAACAATGACAAGTTAAGTAATAACTTACACCAATGCCAGCACAGAATAAATGATTTAATGATCCCCATAAAAGTTTTCTTTTACTGAGATCAATATCTGACCCCTATTATACTCTAAAAGCCATGCCTAAAACCAATTATAAGAACTATTGTTGGGAGTCTCAGTTACAAAGAAATTTCCTTCTCAATTGTCATTCCATCAAAATTAAATAGATAACATTAAACTAAATGCATCTTTTCAGCATCTCAAGAGCAACAGCAACTACTGATATTTTAACATTTTATTTAAAAAAAAATTAAGCCCAAGTCTACAGTACTCAGCTTCCTGGACAATTAAAAAAGCAAAGCATTTTGTGGCAGTATTTATTTCTATATGCAACATATTATTATCATAGCTAAGTGAACATCAATAGCAATAATGATTTAATTCTGCATGTGAAAATCAAAGAAAACACTGTGAACTTAAGATTTTACATTATTAAAAGTGTATTTTCAAAAAAAAAAAATCCCTTCCAAACTTGACTTCTATCAAATGCCACAAATAATCTATACAAAACAAAGGACTTTGTGATAACATAAAACTTCTTAAACTGATGCTATTTAGCTATTCTGTACCTTTGTGTAACATTTTTAGAAGTAATACTCTTTGCACCCGAGTTTTGCAGAAACAAAGGTTATCTGAAGATAATGGAAGGATGGATTAGATAATTATCTCTTAACTGTAAAAAATTATGCCCACATGCCAAATAATAAATATATTTTTAAAATAAAAAACACTTTTTGAAATCCTGTTTGCCAATAAAACTGGATAAGATGCATATAATAAAAGAAATATACAAAGTGAAAAAAGGTTTTAATATTTAATTGCATTGTAAGATATGCCTATTCCAGTTCTGCAAACTGCTTTTGCTCTGATCACATCCTGCTTTTGGATGATACCAGGCAGTAATGAGGATAATTGTCACATGTCAATCAGACACCACTTTAAAAAGCAGTTGAACTGAGAAAGTATGACCTGAATGATGGAATATTCAATTAAAACCAGAAGTATTAGAAATCAGATTTTCAACTAACTCACCTTACCTTATGTTTGTCATGATGTAAAAGCAGGTTGAAGATACTTATTATTAATCAGCTATTAATGCGTTAATCTAAAATAACCTGGGTTTGTATTTTTATCTATGTATATAGATATGCATAAAGGGTAAATCTTGATATATCTTCACTATAAGTTTCCTAGTAGGTTTATGCAATTAAAAAAAAAACAAAAACAAAAACACTTACTGGTTATTTAAATCCAGAGGCATTATCATGTTGACAATAGATCAGTTGATCCTTACATTCATTCAAATGTCTTATCGTTTCTAGATTTATATCTGCTACACAAAGATGGGACAGAAACCAAAGTATCTAAAAACAAAAGCAAAGCACTTACATGGCTGCTTTTCATGTCAATATTCAATTTGTACTACCTACAGTATAGTTATGCAGTGTAGTTACAAACTAGACTTTAACCTGTAAATACACCTGGACAACCATTACAGCAATGTGTGAACATCTGAGTACCACATCACTTAACAGAAAGGCTTAAATAATGAATACAGAATTAATGGGGAAGTTCTCCAGTTCCATTGCAAAACTGAAATTTAAACCAAATGCAAAAAAAGATAAGAATAATGCAGCCATATAAAACATAACTAACTGTAGAAATCCTATGTTATTAAAAGAAATGTGCAGCAATTAATCTAGACAGTTCTCACTCAAATGCTACCTTATGATTATCAAGGTTAAAAAATGGGATCACGAAGCAGAGAAGTTAAAGATTAATTTCTCAGAAGTTTCTACAGCTGGAAGTGGATGACAAGAGATTAACTACAAGGATGAGAAATCTAGACCCTATAAGGATGAGAAATTTAGACCATCTGTATTACATCAAGTATCAGTTTGTGCATTACGCTTGGCTTTCCATCAAACTCTGGCCTTTAAAAAATCCTTTTTGTTTAAAGTTTTAAAGACTACAGCTGTTCTTATTACTGGTACTGGAAATCACTACTCAAAACCTTCTTTTAAAATACAACATACCTGAAAAGACTCAGGAAAAATTATACTGTTTTTAAAAAGCTTATATCTAAAGTCAAATTTCAACATTCAGAAGATGAAAACACCAACAGCAAACAATCAGGGTAAACACAACTGTTTTAGAAATACTTCAGGGAGAAACTAATATGGAAAAATGATTTAAAGAATTAGAGGGGATACTGAACATTGGTTATTACTGAATACTGGAATATGAAGCAGAAAAGGCTTTTCTCTTCTGAAAATATTTGCTTAAAAGAAGGATCTGTATATTGCATTTGAACTTATCGTACCTGCTGCTTACTCTGGAAGTTAAATTAGAATGAACAATTCACAATTCAAAAATAGCTTGGAACAACCAGCTACAAAATTACAATGAGAAAATGTTGGCATTCATTTAATTCATCTGCTCCAACCTTTTTACTAAAGTAGTAAAACAAAGTTCATACAAAGGTCCTTTGTTCTAAAACCAGCAATAAAGAAAATATATTGTATAGATTCTAAAGAATCAGAATAAATCAGAACACAGAAAGGACTCCCTATAGCTACAAACCAGCAACCTCTCCTCCTCCACACACAATATTTTGTTTTAATTCTCAAATATAGAACAATAAATGTACAAGAAACATGCATCTCTCATGGCTTTAAGACCTAAAATAAGCTTGGCAATCACTGTATCTGAAGCAGACATTTTACAATCCTTCCAATAAAAATTTACCCAACAGAATCCAAAGCAGAGTACCTTTATTACTCTGAGGTCGTACCTGAGATAACCAGGGAGAAGCTGTAAGAATTAATTAGCAGATAAGCATAAGGCAAAGTGGCTCAAAAATCCTGGTCTGTGACACACCATCTTCTTTCCAACAAAACACAACCAAGTTTTTAGCTATTAAACAATTGCCCATTTATTACTACAGGTAAAAGGCAAATGGACCGCTGGTTGACCAGAAGCTGCAGGACTACAGTGCACAGCACAGCCTAATGTAACTTAACACACCTACAGTTCGCTTAGACAACGTCTAGAATTCTGCTGACTATACCCTCGTCATTTTGGCAAACACGCTGAAAACTCCGGGAAGTGGTCTAAGTAATCTGCTTTTGTGTCATAGACTAACCTACGGAGTTTTGTGTACCCAAAGTGAACTATTAGTTCAGATCTGCTGTGCCTTACAAAAAGGCAGGGACCAGTTTCAGAATTCTTAATTTTTGACATTATGACAACATTTATATGGTCTTCATCCCTCAAATAGATTATAGTTGGAGCTAGACAAATGTAACTGAAGTCCTTTAGGCTAACCTTCTGGGAAAATGTCCATGAAATTCCAAAGTCTACTGTCATAGAGCACATTTTATTTCAGAGCACACTGATAATTTTTTGTTCCCACAGATCTAGCAAGGCAATCTTTTTACACCTTTAAAGAGGTTGTACCTTTTTTTTTATTGAGAATTATATGAAAGCTATCTTAATTGTTCTTAGATGCTTGAACAATCAGGACATTAGATACAGAGTATGGACAGACCTATTGAAATATACACAAAAGTAGACAGCGTGACAACATCTTAAGTGTGTTGACACATTTGTTACTGATAAAGCCAACAAATACATTTTAATATAGCTTTACTGTGTATAAAATGCAGTTCAAGAAGGTTCATTAGAAAATATACTGGAACAACTAGAAAACTGTAAAATATTCTAATCAGAAGATAAGAAAAGAAAGCAGTTCAATCTGTCCAGCTAATCAAAGAGAAGGTTATGGTTTGGCTTGTTCAGAGTTGGCTTAGTCAGAGTTTTTCTAAGTACTTATGACAGACTTCCTCCCAGCATCTCCCATCTCATACGTACCTACATCCCATTCCCTGCAAGAGGTTAATGGAAAGGTAAGATCTGCCAGCTCCTAGAACCATAATACACAGAAGTATGAGGCATGCTCCTATTGTTTTTAGCTGGTAAGAGCTTTATTAACAATGTAATATGATTTCTTAGAAAAGTTGTGTAATGTCTCCTGCCAACCTGCTGCCAAAAAATTGAGGAATTGTTTCATGCCAGCTGCACTAGAGCCTTGTCAGAGGACAGTTCAAGCAGGTGAGGCAGCTGAGGGCTCCACAGAACTAAATAAAAAGCCAAATTCAAAGTGAGAGGATGGAAAAACAGTTTACACCTTGATACAGACTCCTAGGAAGCCGGTCAAGGAACAGAGCTGCTTCAGGAACAGGCAGGGAAGCCGTGGATGGACAACGGCGGCCCTTCCTGTGCCAAGTGGAGGCTTGAGAGGATGGAGCTTGGCTTAGCAATGGGGAGACGGCTCTGCTGAGAGCTCATGGGTGAAGATCAGAGGGAAGGCAAAGAAAGGGGATGTCATGGTGCTATTCTGCGTATACAAGATTCCCTGTGGTCATGCTGAAACAATCACCTTCAGTCCACTGACACCAGTACCACCTTGCCTCCCAAGAACATTCTGCTGCAACGTTTCTGAACAGCAGCCTCAAACGCAAATGTGAACAGGTCACGGGCAAACTGCAGATTTTTTTACGGAAACATGACAAAGACTTATTTTGTTGGGACCCAAAAATTCCCACCTTTGGGGGGAAAAAACAAAACAAAACAAAACAAAACAAAACAAAAAAACCAACCAAACCCAAAACTAAAACAGACCACAAACCTCAACTCACTTGCACTGCTTCTAGTTTTTAGCAGTAAAATCTACATGAAACCTCACAAAGTAAAATCTCAGAGAAAAAACAACTTTACTCACTTATAAAGAATCACCACTCTAAGAGCAACTTCCCTCCTTTTTCCACCAGCAATTGAGGCAGATTTCCACTCCAGTATGTTTGGTATAGTCGATTTTCAGATGATCTCACATTTATTACACATGCTTAAAATGGAACGGCATACCTAACAAAAGGAGATTCAAATGATTCTGCCTTTATGCCTCTTTATAATAATTTACAGTCAAATTACTATCCAACTGTTTTAAAGTTTTTAGTCTGAAGAAAAATCAGAGGAAAAAAAAGATGAGTACAGGCACCTCAGGACTCCCTAGTTTTACATCATCCAGCAAAAAGAGCTCCGCAGAATGCGACAGCCAGTCTTCCTCTAACCCGTGATATCCTGACGTCTCCTCCTAAAGCATTTACCACAGCTTGACAGTAACAAGCTGAAGATACCTTTTTCTCAGCCCTTAATTGGGCACAGACACTGAAGTCCCTAAAGAGATTAATACAAATGAAAATAAAATTAGTCCCTTTACAAAGGCCTAAGACATCAAATATACAATAAAAAGCATAAACATTGTATCAGTGCCTATCTACTCGCGCCAAGCTCGTTTAAACACAGCAAAGTCAAGCATGAAGTTTTTACTTCTTATCTTTAAATGCATTTACATAAGAGCAGTAAAGACATTTTATTCAGATATAATTATCCCTAGAGATATTTTGAATTATTTTTTTAAAGATGGCGAAACTTTGAATTTCAGATGCCTACACACAATACATTCAAAAACCCTTAAAGAAACATTTATGTTCAAATATTAATCCAATAATACTCACATTGCCTAAAAGGGAAACTGAATCTGCAAGTCATTAAAAAACTTGGAGGCCACCAGTTTAAAATCTTGGTTTGCTATTTCTGCAATGATTAGAACTTCGCTCTCTCACAGCATAAAATCTCTGTGTACAAAAAAAAAGTGGGTAAAGCAGTAAAAAAAAGCCCTTACTGTCTGATATCGATCCTCTTACAGTTGTTCCAAAGGACCGTGTTTCTTCTTGAAGATAAAATATATACTGCCTTCTCTTCTATTGACAACCACACTAACTCAGCTGTCTTCTATTGACAAATGTGTCATAGACTTGTGCCTGCCAGAGCAGTTTTTTCCAGAAAATACCTTAGAAATGTATTTGTAATATTTCCAGGGATTTTTTCCTCCCTTTCAGAAAAAAAGTTCACCACATTTCATTTTTACCTTTTGTTATATCTTCCTTCCCATCCTTCCTGTTCGTCTCAGCTACAAACAACGGAAAGCACCAGTTATAACTATGAAACACTAAAATGGTATTTTCTTCATTACTACCCATCATAAACGACAGTGTAATAATGCTGAATATTGTTCACTACTGCACTGCACTCCAGAAATGCCTGTAGTACTTTCTTTTTGGCAAAGTAGACTGTATCTCTACATGGGCAGATACTTTTTTCTTAATTTAAAAAAAAAAAAATCCCAGCTATTAACAGGTACTGATTCAAGCATTTCTATCACATATTTATTATGTCCTCTTTGTCCAAATATTATTTATATTCAGTATGTGCTGCAAGAAAACAAAAACATTGGAAGGCTAGTCTAAAACTAGTTCCAGCCTTTAAAAAGCGATATATAACTTGTGTGACCTGTTCAATTAACTCCAATTAAATACCTTTGCAAGGACAGATTACTCCTATGAGGAAATATCACAGATATTAAGTCATTACACTTGTTTTGGGAAAGTGAGATATTCATGTATTCAGGAAATTCGTAGAACAGTGCAATTAGAGACACACAGAAAAAAACTGATTAGAGCTGTGTATCACTGATAAAAACCTTAATGGATTAACAGTGTCCGTTTCAGACAAACACAAGTTTTGATGCATGAGCACAAAAAAGTCAGTTCTGGAGATGTATAGTCGTACATATGCATTTAATAATCTACTACCAATTTGAAGATAAAATTAATTTAATCCATATGCTTCTGTTATAGGCATCTGTAAATGTTTATTAGAATCATTCTAAATACTTTTCCAACAAATCGTTAAATTCAAAGGAAAAAAATTACCAAAGACATTTCAGACACCCTTTGCATCCAAAATTCCACCCAAGATGACTTTAGACTTGTTCTTATTGTACAACCCGGAGACATGAAAGACCTGTTAAGTCATCTTAATAGAGGACTTGTCCCTAGGGTGTCTTCTGCAAATGATTCATTTCATTGACTCTGACAGTAAAAGGGTCATAAGCAGAAGCAACAAATATGCAATATAGCACTAAATGTACATTCTGGATTTATTAGAGAAAATGGAAAGTATTCCAGCACCAAAAGCTAATACAGCGTTAAATACAGCATAAAACACAACAAACACCTCTATACCTTACTTTAATTATATATTTTACAGATATTTTAAATCACTGTGGATTAAGCTATTCTATTTTCAGCACAGGGCTCTGGAGGTGATACGTGAGAGCTACACCTTATTTCTGCACTTCAGAATGTTCTTATTTATATTACACATGCAGTTATTCACAAATTAATTTAAATAGCTGTTAAATAACTGTTAATCCACACACCTTTTGTTCCTCAACCCATTATATGCTTTTACCATGCATTCAAGAAGTACAGTACTTAGGACATCTAAGTTGTTTTTCTGTATACATACGTAAAAACATACAGGCTTTAAAAGACAGCAGTCAGTACACATCATTGCAATGTATAATAGCAACGTGTAGTAACATCACGTTTGTAGGAAGCATGAGATTCAGTTTTCAGTGTGAAGAACACAGATTGATATTCAAATATGTTTCTTTTTTGTAAATTGATGGGATAAACATACCCCTGGAACATTCCATCCAGGGCAGGAGATTTAAAAAAAAAAAAAAAAAAATTGCCAAACAAGGCATTCAATGCTGACAAAGTGAGTGGGACTTTGCCCAAAAAAATCTCGCATGCATTTGAAAAATTCAGTCAAAAAACAAACTTAGTACTGCATATTCTCTGTGAAGAATGCACTTCAATCTTCTACAGATAAACTCTGTCCAGAAAAAGCTCAGAAAAATGGGGTTAAACACTCTCAAACTCAATGATGGACAAATGAAGCCAACATTAAATGCAGCTGTGGAAATACAGTACAAAAGGTCTCGAGAAGAGAATGTCCAAATCCTCCTAATACATGTTGTTTGAAACCCTTTTTGAGTTTTCTGAGTAAAATGAACAAGACCTTTAAATGCATATTCAAGCACTAGTTTTTCCCATATTAAGTAGTCAACAAAAGGCTCAGGATTCACAAATTTCATCTCTAAAAATACAAGCAAAATTTTGTCATGTTGCATCATTACAAAAATTCAGATGATACAACCTAAAAAAAAAAGAAAAAACAACCAAAACTTTACCTGCTACTGGACTGTTGTATCCTTTGGAGCTTTTTTTACCTTGTCTTCTCAGGGCTATTACATTGTGTCATGACAAAGCAGTGCAGATTTAATTCAGTAAAATAGCAGGCCATACAACAGCTTTTATGAACCTACCAGTAGTGTAAAGGCTGGAACTGGAAATTCAGGAGACATACACAACCACAAGGACACCCACGCACCTACTACGTTGTCCGGGAGGTCTTCACATGTTTGTTTGTTTGTTGTTTGGTTTGGGGTTTGTTTTTTTTTTTTTTTTATACTAGATACGCCTTTAGCTAATCTTTAGCATTTTGTATGGTTCAAAGAACCAGACTTACTCAATTAATTTTCTTTTTCTGTGTTGATTCTGAAACTCAGTCACAACCACATCTAGGCAGTGCTTCACCACTGAATATGTGAATTATAAAAACTTTAGGTCCTTGTATGTGATTTAGCTTTTGCTGATGGTATATATATAAGATAGGCACAACAGACAAATCACGCAGACAAAAAAACAGCAGAGGCTTTAAAAAGCAAGTTGATAAAAATCAAAAAACTTTAATTGACTTTGAATCAATGCCACCTCACCTTCTGTTCTGTAAGACAGAAAAAAAGGTCCCCAAAATAAGACTTAACTTACAAATGCCCCCAAAATGCAAGTGCCTGCCTATGATGCATAAAAAAAAACAAAACAAAAAAAAAAATAACAACCACAAACAACTGCTTTCCCATAACTATGTGGGAAATACCATGCTGACTACTTTTTTTAGCTATTGCTACATTTCACTCTTCAAAAGCATTCATAAACTACTCCAAAACCCACAACTGGGAAAACGTAGCTGTTTATCAGAACACTAACACTAGGTTCCTATATATTTAAGTCAACTGATTTGATTCTTTACAAGCTATACAAGATAAAAAATACAAATAAACTATTTTATGAGCATCCTGCAGTTCCTCCGAGAGCAGCTGTTACTGTAAACATGTTTCGCTAGAGGCAAATTCTGTTCTATCTCTCTTCATATCATTCCTGTTTTCCTCTAATTTTCAAGGTTGCTTTAGTAGGAACAAGACAATAGGCAGCCAAGCCAGATAGCACTGTATTTTACGTTTTACAAAAATGTTTCCCAACACAGTAATATATATTTCATGCATCCAAATCTTCTTCCAAATCCTGGCAATGCAAAGTTTGAGCCAATCCTTTGGTTTGCTGTGTTCCTTTTCAGGGAAAACTTTTACAAACCATCACAAACCACACTACTACACTCCTGAAGCTACTCAGTACTAACACAGTTTTCTGGATGAGATTTTGACTTACATTAATTCAGCTTTTTTCAGTTACAGTTCAGTTTGTATAAACATTTTGCTTTTTTATAAAAACAAAGATGAAATGCGTTCTAGGTGATTTTTCTAAATTCCCCTACTAAATCCAAGCAAAAACCTGCTTCTTTGTACTGAAGAGGAACTGGTGCAGGGATTTAATGCCACAGAGATCATACATACACACACTGATTGTTTTGGCATTTACTAATATGACAATCATCTCACAGTAAAGTATAAAGACACAGAAGCACAAAAACACCTGAAGGAGAAGGTATTTATGTACAGTCCACCTGGATTCACCACAGACACATCATGCCTGACCAACCCAAATGCCCTCCTGTGCCAAGGCTGCAGTTTGGAGAGAGAACGGCATCTCACAGTGGTCTCGTTTGGAAGGGGATAAAGCACAAGCTCCGTACAGGTGGCAGACAGACTGTAGACTGGCTGCACAACTAAGCCCAAAGAGGTGAAATCGGTGCTTTGGCTGGTGGCACGTAATAAGTCAAGCAAGCCCAGAAGTTATTATTGTTTGATATCTTTATCAGTTAACTGGGGGAAGAGACAGAATGCATCTACAACAAATCCAGGGGAAAGGGGGAGATTGATATGCCATATGGTAGAGCTTCAGCTCAAAGCAACCTTGATCAACTGGAGACTGGGCCAACAGAAGGGCACCCAGAAGTAAATTGCACACCTGGGCCAGAATGACCCACACATCAGCACAGACTGGGAACAGATTGCAGCCCTGATGAAAAGGTCCTGGGGATTACTGATGTGGGTGCAAGATGAATGTGAGCCAGCTTCAAGAACAACTATCGTGGAGCCAAACTCTTCTCAGCAGCAGAGAGAAGGGGGTCAAAAGAAAAGTTGCAGCTTGGGAGGTTCAAACTGGCCTCAGACTTCTTCCCCAGGGGGCAGGCAGTGCAGCACTGGAAGAGGTTGCCCAGAGAGTGTAGAAGCTGTACCCCAGAGGTCTCCAAAATGAGATAGACAAAGCCAGAGCTGGCACAACCTCATGCTGTCAACAGCTCTGCTTTGATGGGGAGGTTGGACGAGATACGCTACAGAGGTCCCTTACACCTTCCAGGTTTGTGATTCTAATCTTCAAGAACCATTTGCAGAAATTCTTTCCTATCTTAACAAGACGTTTTCCTTCAGCAAGGTTCTCTACATTAGCCAAAAGAACTCTGTTTTCACATCAAATTTATCTACTGTAAGAAGAGCTTTTCTCATGCAAGTACAATAGACTTCTGCTAAAACTAGATCAGCAAGGCTCTCTACATTAGCCAAAAGAACTCTGCATCAAATTTATCTACTGTAAGAAGAGCTTTTCTCATGCAAGTACAATAGACTTCTGCTAAAACTAGACTTAACTGTTTCAGGTACTGTTACTGAGAAAAACGCCTCCAGATTTCAGCTGCTAAGTAACTGCTACAGTAACATCTCCCTAAATCTAAAGCAATATTGCTACTGGGTGGAAGGAATGTGACAGTTGCTACGTCCAAGCAAAAAAAGGAAGGGCAAATTTGCCTCCTCATCCTCCTCCAAAGCTTCTGCCGGTGAGAAATGTTCAACATTAACTGAAAGGTTGACCACAGGTTGATTTATTGGCTTGTGGCACAGCAAAATATCCCAGTCTCTTAAGGATAAACCTTGGCTGCAGGATTTTTTTTTTTTTTAGCTGAACTTTCGTATGTATCTGTGTGGCAGGAAAGACAAAATTAAGTCTTAGTCACACCAACATCACATTTATGACTTAGGCTTGTAACACTGGAGCCAGTTTTAGATTCAGACCTCTCCAGGTGCTAGGAGAGGTCTAAATACTGCTGATTCAAAGGTTTATAATTCACATGTAACTACAATTCTAGGCCAGGTTGTTACTAACAGACACTCATTATTTCTTTGTGTAGGTTTTTCTATGACCTGAAAATACAGACCTTCCCTTCTCATAGCCTCCAGCATTCTACTATAAAGTTTACTTGGCTTACCCTTTGAATATTTCATCCCTTTTCCTGCATGCCACCACTTCTCTTTTATGTTGAACACAAACTATTAGACTGCACCCTGAAGACTTCTGTAGCATACCCTAACAACAACTACTGCCTCTCACTCAATAAAAAAGAATTAACTCATGTTTTCGCAAACACATTAAGCCAGATTGTACCAACACACCTGTGGCATTTTCAAACAAGCACATCTGAGCTTTCGGCTGTGAGATGTCTCCCTCACACTTGGGAAAAGTTCCCATATAAACATCAACAAATTCACGTAGCTACAGTGGTTCATAACCTTGTACCAATCCAAAGAAAATCTAGAGTACCTCAATGCCCATGTGGCTGGTAGACACGTTCAGAAGCCAATTATAAAACCAGATGCTCCACAGGAAAAAGCAGAGAAAGATTTAGCACCATCCATATTTTATATACAGCATCCCAAAATGCTTTACTTTAGCTGAAGGATTTAAACCCACATCTCTCACCTACCAAAAGTGTTCTGTGCAAAGCAAGTCTAGAACAGGGTATCTGCCACCCAACTAGTTACATCTGAGGCATGGTACAACTGTAAGGTAAGAATGCAAAGTTGAAATGGGTGGGAAAGAAAGTATGAGACATTATTCTGTTAAAAAAAAAAAAAAAAAAAAAGACACCCAGCTAAGACAGACCTCAGATTTGGTCATCTGCTTTTAAAATCATTTCAACATTTTGTAGAAAGCACTCAGGATATTCAAAAATAGGCAAATTTGTCAGTTCAACTGTCAAAGCAGGCTATTCAAGATGATTATACTGTTAAAGGTAAGGAGGCACTGTTCATTTTCCTGCTTCACAGTGTAAGGACAATTACTGTGAAGCCAGCGTTCCTACTGCCTTATTCTCAGGCTACAGAAACATTTCTCACAAAAGTATCCCACTAAACCAGTAAACAAATACATGTTGCCACCTGCTAGAAAGGGGAAGCAACTGTTCACAGCACACTGCAGAAGAGTAGCGCAAATCTCTGTGTCATGTATAGTAGCTGTAAACTACTTGTCTAACTTGGCAAAGGGAATATTAGAGAAACTTTACAAGTCCTTGCACTTGTTTATGATGAGACATTAATTTATATCATTCCTGATTAGATCCATGCAAATACTTTTGATCTATAAATAAGACTCCCCGTTGAAGTGCATGAAGCTGATTCAAAACAAGACATTCTTTTCCTGGAATGTGAGCAGCTGTGCAGAAAATAATTGGGATTGCTAGTCGAGGACTGCTATTTCACAGTAGTCCCCATGTAAACATGGTTTTTGATATTGTTCTACTCTGTTAGTCTCTATTGCACTTCTCTTTACAGTATGATATTGTAACTCCTTGGTATCATTAAGAGAGGAGTTAGAGAACCTTGTTTCTCTCAGAAGGGGAACCACACCAGTATCTCATCCTTCCCCAAATGCTCTATTATCGAAGCAAGGATTAGAGCAGAAAGCAATACAGTTCCATCTCACAGAACACTGCTATAGAACAATCATCAAGCAACTATAAAGAGCTTGAAAAAGCAAACTCTTAAATGTGCCCAGTCATGACCCTTGAAGCACTTCTTACTATTTTCTCTCTCGGCAAATCTGATGTACTTTATACCTAGTTTATAATCTCACTTGAATTTTCATTCCATTCCTGAAACTCTGCCATCTGTTATGCCTGTATTGCTGGATCAGTCTCTGTTATGCTATACAAAAAAAAAAGTTTCTGACTTTGTACAAGTCTCGGATATGAATTACAATTTCTCCAGTGAATAAAGTAAAAATTAAATTAAACCTCTCAGCATGATCAAACATACTCCCAGTGTCCAGATACCTGGGCTCTCAAAACACAGATTCATCTTCAGAAGACTTCTGAAAAATCAGCACTGAGTATCAGCATTCCCTTCTCTGGCTGTAATCCTTTATTACTGTAACTCTTGGCAGTCTCCAGTTACACTAGTTACACACTATAGGAAGTCAAGAGCCCAATTAATTTTTTTTTTATACTTAATGTTTGCAACAGGAGACCTGTTTAATCAATTCTAAGTAGGAAGTTACAATTTTTAATCTATTTATTGATGACTTACAGTTGGTCAAAAATACTTCAGGCAGTTTGGCCAAAAAAAAAAAAAGTGGTTTAGGGTTACTTGTCAAAAAAGGAGCTGGATTGGTAACTTCCTGAAATCTTCTTGTCCACAGAACACACAGATAGAAGTTGGCAAAACGTCTAGTAAGCAGCAATAGCTCCAAATACCTCTGCCTTTCAAATTACTGGAAATTCAAGGCATGAAGCTTGCTCACCAGCCTGGTCACGAGATGAACACATCCCAGGCAGTTGTTACAGCCGTGAGCTTTTCTCAGTGTAAGTAATCCCAGAAAAGAAAAGAGGCAGAAGCGCTGAGTTTAAGAGCATGAGAATCTAAAACTACAGCGGGCGAAAACGAGATGGGGGCTTAAAGAGCAAGAGCGAGCACAAAAGTTGAGTGTGGTTTTACTCTCTCTCCTGTTCAGTTTCACAATTTTGTCATCAAGTAGAAAATCCTTCAACAACTTCTTAACCCATTTTTTGTAATCAAGAGATAATTCCCTGGTTAGGAAACTTCTATCTGAAATTACTTTACCACAGGTTATAGCATAATTTTTTAGTTATCTTTATTCTAGTTGTATATTGCTTCGTTTTTTGAAAACTCTCATATTTAACACCTATGTACTAAGGAGAGAAGTGATTAAGGTGATTAAAGAATCAATAATATTCAACCAAAGAACCAGTACCATTTTGCATAGCTTACATTAAAATGCACATTAAACATATTTACTAGTTAAAAAGGTATGGTCAGTACATGGACGCCAAATTCTGGTTTTAAGGCTTGTTCTTACTGTATCTTTTCAATTATGTTTTATTGAACAAAAAAACTTACTTGACAATTAGATGAGATTAAACTAATATGATTATGGGTACAAAATCAGGCATGCCAAAGTTTGGAAACACTAAAATTAGAAAGTAACATGCTCTATTTTTCTAAATGCAAAGAAACATTATGAGAGAGATCCTGCCTTATTCAGCAAGAATTTATTGTACATTATTCAAAACCTGCTCTGAAGAAAGAAATTCCTAATGTGCTTTTCTTTGGCACTTCCCACTGTAATACGTGGATTCATTCAGCTATCTATTTGTGTTCATAAAACATACATGGTGAAGGAATATTTCCCAATCTGCAAAATAAGGAGACTAAGGCACAAAAAGGCTAAGATCAAAGGTATTAAGTGACTTCAAATAGCCAACATGAGATTCCTAAACCTGATTTCTCAAAGGATGACGGAGCAGCGATTCATACATTGTAATATTCAAGACCTGTGTTGAACTACACCACACCATTCCAAACACATGGGCAGTCAGCTAATAAGTCAACCTAATAGCTCACTGCTGCTAAAGGCGGCTATCATTCCTCTCCCTTCCAGAAAAGAAATTCCACTCTTCACCTGTACAGCTTGGTATTTGACTATTCAGCAAATCAACACATCCCAAAGACCAAAAATAAAACTAAGATAACCACAAAAAATTATTAGCTTCTGCTGACTTAGTGAGTAAAACTAGTTTGTCAAGCATTTTGGCAAACAGAAGATTTGATGTGAAGGAAGAAAAGTGATACAGCTACAGGACAGGGAATGGGATTTCCCCTCTCGGAGGCAATCATCTGTTGGATCAGGTCACACATTGCACCCAGCTGAGTGACTGGCTTCTTTGCAATTCAGACTGTAATGGGCTCAAGAACCCGTGCGGGCCAAAGCATGCAACTGCCCTAGGAAGTTAAAAAAAAAAAAAAAAAAAAAGGAAAAAAGAAAGGTAGTCAAACCTTTCTAGCATTGCATCACGAAAATGAAGAAAAATCCATCTCACTTGCCCAGGAAATAATTTTCTGATTTTAACTGTAATACCCACCATTACTGCATTCCTAAGGAACAGAGCTATCCACAAGACAAACTTCTTGGAAAATTGCATACATTCCAGGTTTTGCAATACAAGGTAAAGGAGCTCATAGGGAATAACATCTTTTACCATAGTTTTGCACCGACCGTTCTACATGCCAGACTGCTGGTCTTCCACAAATAAGCTGCACAGAAATCAAACACAAACAAGAAAGGACACCTCCTGTGCACTGAATAAGGCAGAAATCCTGCTGACAGCAGAATATATAGATAAATAATAAAAAATGTCATCACAGTGATCCTACTTATTTTATCAGAATTCTAACATTTACCAAGTTGTGAGGGTTTTACTTTGGAGACTTCACAACTTATTTTAATACATACTATGCATTCGCCAAGCCCCCCAGTACCCTTTTTTAAAATAAAGGAATAAAAATTCTGTCACACAGAATATTAATGATAGTCAAAAGTTTCATATTTGCCATAGCAGTTATGCCACATGGAGAGTGGCAACCTCGGACTGAGACTACAAAACAAACAGACATAAATTGTCTCTGGGCAACACGACCAGGCCTTAGGGCTTCACTCCATAAATACTCCCAGCTATGCTGATGCAACTGTTCAGAGGAATGCATGGTGGAACACAACACTGAAATGTTGGGCAGATATTTTTTTTAATATAAAAAACCACCACCACCAAAAACCCACAAAAAACCACCTTTTAAGCACAGCTTAATTCACTAGTAAATTTTATACAGCCAAAAGGAATTGGACTTCAGTAGAGGATAAGGGAGAAGGGAACATCAAACTGTATTTTTACGTATGAAAAATCAGACCAGTGTTTCAGTAGTCCTGCCACTGTGTTTTTCTTTTCCCTTGGTCTCAATTCAACATGTGACTTTCTCATTGGGAATGGGAAGTGTTAAGTAACCGAAAGAGTCAATAGTCCAGATATTATTGTTATTTTCAACTTCTTTGTTCTTACTTTGACAGCAATGTTATTTTAATGGACTACATGTTCCTAGCCAGAACCTCTTTACTGACTTTTTGAGGTTTGTATACATGCAGTGCTTTTTCAGGTTTTTGATCAAAATACTTGTGTCTGGGACAAATTCCAATAAACTAATAAGCAGACATCTCCAAAAGCAACAATCCCAAATTTCTGACAATCATTGGGAAGTCTGAACAACTCTCCTCTCTCCTCAGCTGCAGATATGAGTCATTCTCCTTGCCCCCTTCTAAGATGGAGAAATACTTTCTCGATGGAATTCCTGAAAATATTCTTGAGATATTTTGAATTCCACACACATTTTTATTTTAATGCAAATTTAAGGTTTTGTTTTTTTTAATTTTTCCTTTCAGTTTTTATTTGCAGCATCCCACACTAGTATAAAATAAACACTTGGCTAATATGTTTATGATGGATTCATTAGCCACAAGTTGCTTGTTCCAATTATATTACAGGTGACATTAATGACCAAGTTGCAAAATTTATTTTTAAATCAAATTAAGGTTTTTTCATTTACTTGTTTTTTAACAGCAAAATCCCTGAGTGAGCTATCTTACAAACAAAAGATGTTTGTTTGAAAGACTGGAAAGAATTCTTCTAGTCTGCTGTTTCCATCCCTTTGTTCAGCCTTCAGTATGGTAAATGAGATCAGCTCCTGTGCTGATGTCTGGCAATCAATAAACAATATTCAAGTCTGTACGATTTTCTGGCGGATTATTACCCCTTTACTGATTGTAATTAAAATAATAAACAAATAGTAATCTAAGTATTGAAAATACTGAAACACATAACTTACTAGCCATCTTTTTACAGATTTAAGCATTCAAATGCTTTTCATACACTTTAGATACTTCCAGAAAGTGTCAAGCCTACCGCAAAGTTTCACAAGTTGGTTTATTCTACTGTTCACTCCTAGTTGTGCAGAGTTGACATTAACCATCTCTCTTACTACTCAGCAATGAAAGATCAATTCTTGTTCTTCAGAACTCCTACAATTCTATATCCCAGAAGACTAAAAACACATGAAAATGCTTGACACACATTTTAGAATACTTCAGTTTTCTTTTCTAAACTCCTTTTTAGGAAAAAATGGATAATCCTCATAAAAGTGTCACATTCTAAATATTTCAGAGTGAGAGAAAAGTTCAAAACAAATGAAAGCATTCTCTTAGATTCCTCCTTTCCTCTTCTCCTTAAAAACAACTAATTCAGAAGGCTTCTTAGTGTCAAATACTTATGTACTCCAAATGCTTAAACTACAAAAGGTTCTGGTGTACTATTTAAAGTACTCTTCATTTATCCAAATAAATGAAAGCATATTTATTAAAATATATGTTCAAACTTGAATTTAAAGCACTTGGGAATTAGACAAATTTTAATCACAGAAAGGAAAACTTAATGAATGTTTCTGAGACTCAGCATACTTGGTTCTGCAATTTCCCTGTAGCAATGTACACACTGCAAATGCAAACAAAGAATGTAAATTTATGAGTCATTCTAGTAATACAATGAGATACTCATTATTTTAAATTACAACATGTAAGAACACTTACAAAACAGTCTATAAATTCTCTTTTCCAGCTTCTCCAAAATAGGAGTGAAACAATCTAAGCTGTAACTTAAGACTTAGTTACTACATATATAGATACTTGGTTCATTTTTAATATATAAAAGCGTTTCAGTTGCAATGTAAAAAGTAACAAAAAAGACAAAGTGAACAACAAATAATACCACCTACATATTATTTTGGTTAAAGTTATTTTATATCAATTCTTTCTACAGGGGAGATTCTCAGAAATCATTGATAGCCTAATATGATCTATTAGGTGTCAAACTACTTCAAAAGTAGCACGAGAATTTCTGCATAACATTTCTTTATGTATTATTTGCTTATTTTGTCTTCTACTTAATGAACATCACAAATCTACTGCTACAACAGAGAGCCATTGCCTGGAACAAGCCAGAAAGGAATGCAAAATATAGTCTAGTGAACTTAATGGGAACTCAATTTTCAAGCAACAGTACCACTTAGATCGATCTAGAGAACAGTCTGTAATACTGACTGAGATCAACAGGACACACTAGCCCTCAACAGAATACAAGATAAAAAGCACAAATCCATTTCTGAACTTGAACTGACTGCTAAGCAAACCCGCATGATTCTAGGGGAAGATACCAGATATTCTACTGATTTAGCTTTAAAATTTCTTGGGTAAGTTCTTCCACCAGTTTGGATATCTAGAATCATGCTTTCTGCTATGGAGATTTCAAAGTAAGAGGGGGGGGGGGGGGGGGAAATCTTAGAAGCTTTAGTAGCTTCTGTGGGCATAAATCAGTTTTAATTTAGGAACGACCAAACGAATCCCAGTCCCTGCCATGCTAACGTAGCACATTCCACACAGCCGTGCTTTCGATTTCAGAACCGCATGAAGTACTGCCATGTTTCCATGGGCTCTTTGGCAATAGAAAACAGACAGTTCTTCAAATAATCCAAAAGGAAGTTTTCAAGAATTTGAACCAGAGAAAGAGGCAGACAAAAAGAATCAGGTTTGAGAACACAAAGAATATTTCATTCCTATGGTAAAACTTGAGAATTTAGCTGCCAATCAGCCACTGAAAACAGTCTGGGAAATAGTCTTATTAAACCTTTGGATTAATGAACAGTTCAAACTGTACAGTCTAAACAACATTTAAGTATTTCCACATCAAAAGTTTGATTTTTTTTTTTAAATAGCAAGTGAATGCAGTTCCATCCAGCCACTTTTGAAGCAAATATGCTGTTAAAAAAAAAAAGTTTGAGTACAAATTTGGAGTAGATAAACCTTAAATAAAAAAATACACTCATTATTGGGTGCCTGCTTTAATTAAAGGTTCATTTGACCAGTTTCACCAGGCTATTTCTGCAGGTGGGCCTCTCAAGATTCAACTTAATTAGGTCTCACACAACAATTATTCAGGCCATGAAGAATGAAAGAAAAGTTACTGTTTCCTCAGCATAACTTCGGGTCATCTGTCCAGACACACCATGAGATAAACCTCCACAGAAAAAAAAAAATATCCATCATCCCTAAAACTGTAGACAGAATTGTCCTTACAGATGAACACACAAATCTGAACATCAAGTTTCTGGGCACAAGTTTCAGGTGGAACAGTAAATACAGTCATACTCCTCAAGCATCTGATTTGGTTTACTACATCTGACTAAGACTATGCCGGGAGGACTCTAAGATTTTCTCATTAAATCTCTCATCTTTGGGAGGGTTGGGAGGGGAGAAACCTCTCCCCCCAAAAAAAGGGTCTTTTCAAATGCTTCCAGAAGAACACACCATGAAAGGGTGCAAACAGTGCGAGTAGAAACTGGTCCACACACCTGAATTCCCAACTCACCCCTCCTGGAGATTCAGTGCAGGCGGCTGAAGGAGAAGGTATGCAAATGCCGAGCTTTCATTGCATAAGTAGTAATTGCACAATTACATAACAGTAGGTCAACAGCTTTGGAAATTAAGAAGAAAATTCTTTAAAAACTCCACTTTGAGAGAAAACAACATAATTCATGTGGAAGCATGAACATAATGAACTCCCAAATGCTTTAGCGATATAGTCATGAATAAACTCATGAGGGCTGAATAAGCATTTACACAAATGTACTTCATAAAATAGCAGGCCACACCAGATTAAAAAACCCACAGGATGAAAACGCTCCAGAGCTGTGTCTCATATCTTTAAAGCCAAATTGCAGAATAGGGAAAGCTGGCACGTTCTGAAGAGAGAGTTTTCAAAAGCGACAAAAAACGAAACGCAGATCACACCAACTCATTGACTGGCACTCCTAAACAGCTGCATACTAATGTCCTTGCATACATTAGAAAGTATTAAAGAACACTTCGAAATAAACAGACAACTTGAATCTGTGCAAACTAACCAAGAGCATATAGTACTTATAGCTTCAAACTGGAAAGTAGTTAAACATGCAAGTTATTGCTCACAGTTGACTGCCCAAGAACACACATGCTAAACAAAAAAAATTTTAACTTGAAGTTATACCCCTTTCGTTAAAAACACAATTACAAAAAAAAAAAGTGAGAGGTACTGAAACTTTTCATAGTTGTCCTATTCTATTCTTAGGTTCATAGAAAAAGAAACTGGAAGAGAGAGCTCAAAAGGTCATCTGGCCCGCTCCTTTCCCAAGCCCGGATCATCTATACTTCTCTAATTCCTAACGAAGTTGTCTAAACTGGAGCTTAAGGTTTCAGATAACAGAGACTGTGTAGGATTTCCAAGCAGCTGATCCCAGAGTTTGAGTATCATTATTCTTAAAAAAAAAAAAAAAAAAAAAGTGTGTTGGTTTTATTTGAATAAAGTTCAACCTGCCTGATTCTCTCTTGCTGTGTCCTAAGTTCACTGTTTCTTGTACTCTCCACCATAACTCTACAAAAACTTCCTGCACACCTGAAAACCGTTACGTCTACCCTTAGTAACCTTCTCTTCACATTAAACTCTAACTAGTCCTTTTATTCCCCCATCCAAGTCAGGTTTTCCAAGACTTAGGTCTACATGACAATTTAATATAATTTAATTTAAAATCTAATACCATTTAATACAATTTTATATCTTGCTACTTGCAATGAAATCCAGAGTAAAATGAAACAAAAAATAAAATCTTGGAAGAATCCTAGATCATCCCATGCCAAACAAACATTTTAAAAAGCTTAACATTAATTAGGGACTGGAGAGTTTCCTTGGTCACAATATTTTAGCCAACCTCAACATCATCACAGGTGATATAATACATCACAATTTTATTAGTGAAGTTTTCACTAATAAAATCGTGAGCCAAGTGACAGGCCAGATGCTTTTTCTCATACAACTATCATGCTGGCAAGCACCCTCTTACTTTCACTGCCCACCTTCCCTTAACCTAAAGTACTCATGTTGATGGAAAACAAATAACTACGAACAGTTTGTCAGAAGTGGCCAACCACCTATATTGCTTCAGTTCCACAACACGTGTCTGGTTTGGAGCTCCCACGTTCCTCTCACCAGCCATATCAGTCTATGTCACTTCACAGAAAGACATTTCTTCAATTACAGATGAATTACCTTATTTTTGTCTCAATGCTAAACATGCTATATTACAAAAAAACCTGACCTAAATAAAAGCCAAAAGCAGCTGTTATTAAGATAATTCTTCCAGTAATCCAGCATACAGAAAAAGCTAGAAAGTTTCTTTAAAGCAAAAGCGAAAAACTTTTTTGCAGATAATGTCCAAACCTTAGGTCATCAAAATTGATAATCTGGTCTCTAAATAATAGGTTTAATTATTGTCTGTTAAAGCTGAGAAAAAGACATATCAGCCAGACTTCTATTAAAAACAACTTGCTTTAACATCTCAGTTGATTTCTCACCAATATTCAGCCCTATATTTTTGGACACTGACAGGCAATACCAGAAAACACATCAGAAGGCAAAGTGTACAAGCTAGTCTGGTTGTTTAAAAAAAATCTAGTAAAATCAAACTGAAGAGAAACACAAAGGAATGCCAAGAGCATTATCTTAATTTTGTCCTAGTGATCACTTGGCCATACCATGACTTACAACACAACATTTCTAGATCACGGAGATTATCCCCTGCTGATTCCAATGGCAGTACAAGGCAGAAACAATATTCGGCTTTAGGAGGAATGAGCCATTACAGTACCAGCGACATGTTTTAATACCAAACAGATGTTAGCCATGTTTTATACTGCTTGGCAGTGTTTTACTGTGCTGTAAAACAGATTAATATGTAAGACAGAGGTGGCAGTTACTGCCTTACCTTTCAGGTCTACGTCATCTTTGTAATTCATCAACCATAATCCAAATCCATTAAAACCATACAAAACTCTACAGAAAGCTAGAAACACCACATAAATGTGACTATCAAGTTAACCTATGACTTGATCAGCATCAGATACAACAATAGTTTTACGACAAAGTGAATCCAGAACAAGAAACTTCCATGTCATCTTTAAATCACACATCGTCTTACCACTATCTTGAAGTACAGAGATCTATACCTCATAAAAGCAACAACCATTCCAGTCAGGAGCTCCAAGCCCTTTCCAGGGTATCAGAGTCTTGTTTTAACACAAAGTTCTGGAACACCTGAGAGTTCACCCGATTTTTTTCAGTGACCAAAGAAGAATTAAGCATCTCCAACGTTAATTCCTCTCCAAAAGCATTTTCCCCCCACAGAAGCGTACATCTGTCTAAAGTGCAGGCTCAGAATCAACAATTTACCTAAATTTGGTCGGGAATTGGAACTAAATGTAATGGTTATTTCAATGTTATAAAATCAAGTATGAACCGCATCCTCCAAAACCAGGTGGGCGCAGGAACAAATTCCCTCCTCTCCTCCTCCTGTTTCAGAGCTCACTCAAACACCTAAAGGAAAAAGTTATTTTGCTTAATAATTTGAATACAATAGCATAATTCTTAACACAACCCACATGGATGAAATGACCCACAATGAAGATGGTTTGCATTTGAAACATGGAGAACTGAAAACTGACAGCATCCCTTTTTCGGTTATTCTGCTTTTACACGTGAAGTATATTACAGAGTTAAAGTTTACTAAATTCAGTCTTCCTTCTTTTCCCTCTCTTTCCCCAAGCATGATAAATTAAGAACATTAAAAAAAATGTTTGGGTCAACTTCAACACCAAATTGCGAGATACCTCTCATAATATCTCATATTAAGCATGATTGCACCCAAAATGCTTCATTACATTATTGACCTTATAACACATACATCTCCAATCTATATCATGAAGTCTTTCTTTATAAGCCTGTGTTTAGAAAGCAAAAATAAGCAAATACAAGTGATTAGTTGTTTATTTCAAATCTTGTTGCAATAGTAAATCCCTAGTCAAAAAGAGCAGTAAAACAGAATCATACCTAGTTTGGCAACAGCAGCCAGAAAAATAAGGTGGCACTTCCACACTCCCTCCAGCTGTATAATCAAGTCACTATCATATTGTCCCCAAATAAGGGACTACCAAATATCAAAGAACCACCACTAACTAGAGAAGAGTAATGCAAAGAATGAATAGGAAAGACTTCTCACTGGAGAGGTCATGTCACACCAGCTCTTGCTCTTGGAATGCATAATCGTGTTTCCAGGCTCAGGCAGTGAATTTTCTGTTTTACTTAAGTAGGTATTAGGTCCTAGCAAGCAATCAATCCACACACCACATGGAAGGGAGAAGACAAAGACTGCAAATTTAGAGCTCTAGCACTAAAGGCAGTTGGTGAAAAGAGGCCAGATGTTTTTCTAGAGAAGAGGAAGGATCATGTAGATCATCAGGTGACTACACAACTCGCTATAGGATACCTTTTGCCCCGAAGGAGCAGAAAGATCCATTGAAACATTGCTCTCTAAGCCACAGGGTAGACAGACATTGATGAGGCTGCATCTTCTTTCTTACCAGTATGACAAAAAAGTAGATATTTTTGAGACTACATCTCACCTGCACTCTCCGTTTCAGTCCACCAGAGCCCATGACAGACAGCCTCTCACTACCAATCAGCTCAGCACATCCACTGCACATTTGCTGTACTTCCAAGCGAGAATCACTACAGTTCATCTGCACCACAGGTCAGGCTTGCGGTTACTCAACTACTGCTTGTGTGAATCCATCTTCTGTTTCCTGTTTCATACTCCGACAGACTCTTCGGGGATATAGCTTTTTTTCTTTTCCAGATTAACAGCGACCAGCAGAACAGACTATACTAGTCTATAACTAGGTTTAATAAGGCACTATAACCAGGTTTAGTGTATATTCTGGAGTTCAGAGGAGAGCCACGAAATTAATCAGAGGGCTGGAGCACCTCCCCTATGAGGACAGGCTGAAAGAGTTGGGGTTGTTCAGCCTGGAGAAGAGAAGCCTCCAAGGGGCAGCAGCCTTCCAGTACCTGAAGGGGGCTACAGGAGAGATGGGGAGGCACTCTTGATCAGGGGGGTAGTGATAAGACAAGGGGTAATGGGTATAAGCTGAAAGAGGGTAGATTTAGATTAGATATTAGGAAGAAGTTCTTCACCATGAGGGTGGTGAGGCAGTGGCCCAGGCTGCCCAGGGAAGTTGTGGATGCCCCATCCCTGGAGGGGTTCAAGGCCAGGCTGGATGAGGCTTTGAGCAACCGGGGCTAGTGTGAAGTGTACCTGCCCATGGCAGGGGGGTTGGAACTTGATGATCTTTAAGGTCCTTTCCAACCTAAAACATTCTATGATTCTATGATAGATTAATCTCACAGAGGATTTAACACATCTCTGAAAACAGAAAACTCTCAAGACCCTTTTTGGATTGTACAAGGATCTCTGAAAACTCAAACAATGGAAGCTTTGAGCCTGTCAATTCAAATCCCAGATTCTTGTTGGAACCAGGTTTTGCAATTGGCAATATGACAAATTCTTTTCCCACACAAGAACTGCAGCAGAAACGCTTGCTTGATGCTTACTTAGCATAACCTTCCTAATTACTCAAGAGTCAGTGCTGAAGAGGGAAGCCTTCATCACAAAGTCCACTCTGGGACATGCGACTGCCACTTGCCATTTGCCTTTGACAATGTAAAATGTTTTTGGTTGACTGTAAAGTTACTTATTTTGGTAGCAAGACTGAAGAGGGACAGGATGTTTGTTTATTCTGCTGACAAGCTGTACCCATAAAAGCTCAAGGGATACACCGCATTTGACAAGAAAATACTGCTGGAAACCACCTTCTTTGATATATCATTTATTTTTAAAACTCAATATATTACTAATTTTGTATATGTATCAGTTTCCTTAGTCATCATAGTTTTATGAAAGAACCATATCCTTCCTTAGAGAATCAGCACACACATAAAAGGCAACTTCTTTGCTACTGTATCATGAAAGTTAATGTGCCAATATTTTATTTAATTTAAAATTTAAACTTAAGTTAGTTTTAATTTAATCTCAAGGTAACTATCCCATCCAGAAGTACGTAGCCAGATGTTGAACTAACAAAAACAGAATGTTAAATTATAATCCAGTACCGTGTCCTACTCCTTTTATGAGACCTATTTTTATTGTCAGTTTTGACATCAATGTGAACACTAATCTGAAAAAAATACTGAATCAGGCTGCAAACCATATAAAACTTTCACAGCAGTGAAACTAAATAATGCAGCCATTAGTATAAAGAGAAATGGTATAAAGAGCTATTTTGACAAGTAGCTGGGTATAATACCATCTAAATTAAAATTTTACTACAATTCCAAGTTGATGAAATATATAACATTTTTGCTATCAAAGTGCACCAAGTCTAAACCAGAACTCTACAAATACCTCTTCAAAATCATATTAGAATTATCTGATCTTTATAATACCTATTGTTTATATTATGCCTTTCATTTCAAGGCTCTAAAGCACAGGCAAAGACTGCTAACAGCAAAAAAGCTAATTAAAGAGAAACACACCACCAGACAGGTTCCTTACTGTAGGCTAACTTCTCAAGATGATAGAACAAAATAATATCTGCACTGCATATTTTTAGCCACTTTGCAGTTAATAGTCTGCTTTGGATGTTTTTATTGCATATTCAATGGTTATTATTTGCAATGATAGTGACTGTCATTTTTAATTAGCATTCAGTAACTGCCTACTAACATATAAGACTTTCTATACTTACAATAAATAACCATTGTCTCAAAAAAAGCCTTCACAGCAGCTTTCGGTATACATTGGCTTTGTGGACTTCAACACTTAAATACAATAACTTCTTCCAGAACTACACAAACTTGATTACTGCCAACTAAAACCACTTTTACACCAATTACAGATTTAGGAAAGAATGCTGAAACTACAGAGGGCATACTCCTACAAATTAATGCTTGTACCTCTACAAAAGCCCCCTGTGAATCAATTAACAAAGATGGTAAGTGGTAACATGGTTTAGTAATTAAAGTTTAAAGACAAATGCTGAAATTAAGACAACATCTTTCAGGATACAAAGTTATCCCAGTCTGACTGCTATAGTTAAGACTTTAAACAAAACCTCCTCACTTTTTATAACACAAAGACATTAAATGCATCATGAAGGAAAGGTACTCTAAGGAAGAGTTGAACAATTGGCACTGGATATTAAACAAGTTACTGTTCCATGTCCAGATCATTTCTTCTCAAACATTAATTTCTAATTATGACATTGTCAGAATTCACAGTAAATAACATTATGGAAACGGCTGTCACTCCGAGAAGTGGCTTCCTGAAAATGACACCAGTGCAACTGTTCACACTGCTTGCAAAACATACAGCAGAAATACACAGCATGGTGCTCCGTATACTTCAACCTTAGATTTAAGTGTCTAGATATGCCATTGCCTCTTCTCAAAACACTAGAAAAGATTTTGGACTTCAGCCTCATCAATACAATTTGAGGATCTCCAGCTGACACTACTCTATCTGATTCATCACTACTATGAGGATGGAAAAATGCTTACAAAATCAAAGCACTGGGATAGAAAACAGCTGACAAAGAGTTGTTTCCTTAGACAGAAGCAAACAAACACGCTGAGGAACTTTCAAGACCACGCTCATAATTTTCATCAGAACCTGCTGCCCATATGCTAGGAGAAGGGTCAGTCCAGCATTTTATCCTATATACTCCTACACCCAGAATACACCTGGTTACACCTTCAAGCTTGCTAACAGACTATCCATTTCTCCCAAGATGGAGCTGGACAATCACAACCTATGAATCACCCACAGACTAGACTTGTGTGCCTTTCCTTACCAGACCGGACTGCTGCCTTTTCATACCTAATTTAGACAGCGTTCCATCTAGAAACACATCTGAAGAAACAGAAAATCTTACTGGCATTTCTGGGAAACCTGCAACTAGCAGGAAAAGCTATCACCAATGGGCTCTAAATTAAAAAAAAATATATATATATACTCATTTAGAACACACTACTGTAAGGAGGAACACTATTAATCAACTATAAACATTTAAAAAACTGAGGAACAGAGGTAAAGATGTAGTCAAATATAGAACAAAATAGCTGAAAATCAGATGCAAGCATCCGAAACTTAGAATTCTGACATTAAAGAGTGCTCTAACATATCTGCCACACTTATCTACGTATCTACTAATTTTGCCGTACAATGATAATTACAAACTTGAAACTATCTATTGTTACAAGTTGTGCACTCTACTGCTAACTTCTTGTCCTCTATAGGTGTATACTGCTTCCCCTCAGTCGCAGCAGGACCGGGTTTGTCTTTTGCGCCCAAGTTTTTAGCACTTCCCCAGGTTATGTCTTCCCTCAATTGGGTGGGCAGAGGTGCTCAAGTTAAAAGCCACATGACCTGGACTTAATTAAGTCTTATTCAAAATAAGCATCAATAAGTTCCAGAAACCTTGATGCACAATCAGGATACAAGTGTGTTTATTTTGATATAGTCATGTCAGGATCAGAAAAAGTTAAATTTTGAATTGCTCCTACAGGGATGAATACATCACCTTGTTTTTGACATCATCACCATATAACAATGTAGGGATAAAAGTAATACAGTATATCTTAAATAGATTAAAAGATTACATCTGCCTAGCTTTTATAGTGCAATGACTCTACCACAATCGTTACTTTCTCCAAGCTGACTTCCCAGCAGGTAAAAATCTGCAAAATCAATTTCCTGTCCCACAGTTATTGAGTAGAATAGGAAGTGGCAATTTTTCCTCCAGAGAATCTTTCTCAGAGACTTTGACTCTAAAAGTAAACAGGATCTTTCCTTTCATTTCTGTGCCAGCATTTGGGGAAACACATCAGCCCATGCACAACAACAGAAGTGTAACTGATCTCTTTGATTGTGTCTCAGTCTGAACTCCACTGGTCACCTTCTCCTTCAACTCATACTGAAGAGTATCACGGACTTTGTTTTTCACATCTATTTGTACCAGAGTGCCCAAGGAATAATACACCAACTGCATTAGATCTAATTCACATCACTGACACAGAAAAGTCACAATGACTGTGACACTGATATCACTTCCTCACTTGCAGAAATGGAGGGGTGAAAGAAAAGTGGATGTGCAAAAAAGGATACTATGCTTAAAGGTACTTTGAATTATATATTCTTTATGTATCAACTTCTATCACTACTTGTCTGTCACAGTGCAGCGTAATGTACCAAAAACAAAGAGATCGCACACATACATTTGACAATTTAAGAGGAGATATAAGAAAACGTCATGCCATCCTTTTTCTGGAGGCTTATCAGGAAGCAAAGCAAGGAAATTATAAAAGATCTACAAAAAAAGGGCATGCAAAAGCTTTCAAACCTTCATTATTTCCTTGCAAAATGCAGGAAAGATATTCCAAGGCATTACCAGTTCACACTGCTCTCACTGGTTAACTTGCCTCTACGAAACCCAAGCACAGTTATCTGAGAACAGTAGAGAAATACATTAACTACCTAGCACGAGTTTTGTTGGACAAGTTATGCTGATGGTTGGACTTGATGATCCTTGAGGTCTTTTCCAACCTTAATGATTCTATGAAATTACGATTTCCACAGAAGCCCCACCTGATCTTTACTGTTCTAAAGGGAAACTGTCATGTAGTTGATGCTCTAAGATTCACCAAGCTAACAAATGACATAATTTACTAGATAGAGCACGCACGCAGTTTCTCAAAGCTAGAAGAATCCTTCTCCACACACACACACTTCTTACTAAGAAACATAAACAGAAGCTGTTTGGATACAAAAAAACCTTTCATTTATCCTATTACTTATGTGCTAAGACATACTCCAGGCACTGTGTAGACAGAAAATACCATTGTATAAACAAATTTTACAAACTGAGCCATATTGGTTTGTTCCAGATGAAGATAAATACTCCTGTCAAATGGGAAATTGTTGGAAAAATTTGTTCTTAAGATTCTGAAGTTCTTTTTAGAATAAAATCTTGTTCTTTCAACAACAAAATAGTATATTTTTAAACTATTTGAGGCTGTTTCAACTACACCCAAGAATAGAAAACAGCAAATGGCCTTTTTCAGTAACAAAATACTGACTATCTACAAAGATAAAGATACTAGTAGATAGTTGAAGCAGAGTAATGCATGAAGGAAACTGTGGAAATTTAAGATGCAATTTGTTCTTCAAACTATATCTTAAATTTTACCACCAAATGTAATATTTAACTGCTTCTCTCTGGCAACTATTTAAACTGATCAGTCCTTGGCAAGTCACAAATGATAAGCCTTATTGTGGAATAACTGTACAGGCTGACAGTCCACTCTAATTCTTTCTAAACTTTGTTCCACACTTTTTCAGCATTAAGCTATCACATATACCTTGCATTACACCTGAAACCAATTTACATAGCTTCATAAGATGTGCAAACAGAACAAGAATCATCTCCCAAAGATCTTAGAACACTTCAAACTTCACATTGCATTGGAGAATTTCCACGACCATGCACAAAAAGAACAAAATAAATACCATAAACTTTAATCCTGAAAACCCTTATTCGCTTCAGTAGACCCAGTGACTTAGTGAAACCATTCAGCTGTTTGAGATGGAGCACAAACATAGCTGTTTGCACTAGAATTCTCAATCTTGCATTTCTTCTTTTTCCAATCTACAAATATAATCAAGAAGGCCAGAGGTTCTCCAAAACTAATATAAATAGTCTTATTGAGGAAATTGAGAGTTCTGCTTTCGGTTTTTTTCAACATCCTAAGATGCTGCTAAAACCACACTTCTGGCTGAATCCCAACAGAACAGCTGAACAAATCAATGAAGACCCATCCACTGTTCAAAACTTTAAGAGGTCACTAACCAGTCAATATTCGATATCAAGGTACTAACCAGACAGCTGATATTCAGTTACCTAAAAAACTTCTAAATTAACAATAACAGTCTGAAAATATCTTATGAGCCCTATCCCTGAGCTTTTCTTCTGGAAAGGCTTTGTTCTCAAATCACTAGGGGTTTGATTTTTTTTATTGCTTAATTACTTTTGATGCAAGTATTATGCGAGTATCCACCAAACACTGGTCACGTGCACTGCTGTAAGGCAAAATATTGCTTGTCTTGAAATTTCATCACAGATATTGAAGGACTTTAAGAAGGAATTACTATTATACCCCTTCCATAAATGGCACACAGAAACATAAAGGTGAACTGACATACCATAATCCAATAGCAAAGCAAGGAAAACACTATTTGCTCCAATTTCGCTGTCCTATCCATTAGCTTGTACAGCGTCCTGTGCCTGAAATATCAGGTATATTGCTCTTAAATATAGTACATCCTAGTAAAAAAGGACAATAAAACAATTTCAAAATCCTTTGAACAACAAAATGAATTGTCACGCCTCAATACCTATATCTGAATTTTGCTGTAGTTTATGGAAGCTTTCTGCTTCAATCTAAAATAGCAATCTATTTTATATAAACAAAAATTTTAATCTGAAATAATCCACTATTAGTGCAATAACAATGTAGCATTCCATTCAGATGTCAACCCCCAAACAACAGAAGAAAAGGAAAATACTGTCCACTCACAGCAGCAATGGAATTCTTTTTCCTTTTCTTCCTCCTTACTAGGTCAGAATACAATTACTCAGTTTTTACTACTGTTTTTAAATTGTAATTTCTTAAAAAAAAAAAATCAATAAAATTTTGAGTTGATACTTTATGTTGTGAAAACAATTTAATGAATGTAAATTACATTGCTGTTGGGTCTATTACCTACAATTTTGCCTGAAGTCCAAATGCATACATTCCATTCACAGGTTTAAGCCACGCTGTTGCACCCTAGTAGTGAATGCAGCCTCCTAAACAGGTATCTGATAACACACACCTGAGAAAGGGAAGGGTGGGATTATGACCTAGAAAAAGCTAACAGCATTTCCTAGCAAATCCACAAACACTTTAAAAGTTTTAACACCAAGTGTCTAGACTATGCTGAACTACTAGTTCCTCTGTGGACTTCTCATAAGTCAACTGGTTTTTAACCACTACATTGGGCAGGGAGGATACAAAACACAAAACTTTAAAATATTTGATTAAGTATGTTTCTAGTACATTTCCGAAACCCCAGCACATTTTAACCTCTATTACTAGAAAGCTGGACATACTTCATATCCCCAAGATGTCTCTGCACTGTAACAGTGAATGTACTTTTCACTATTATAGGCAAATGGTCCCTCTAAAGGCGGAAATTAAACCTGACCTCTCCCATTTCTGTTTCACAAGTATTCAAAATAGCTAATCACTAATTAGTATCTCTGGTGGTTCTCTCTATGACTTCTATGTACAAGCATGACAACCCTTCCCATACCCCTCTGAGCTGATCTATATAATCTGAAGTTCTTCCCTGAAAAACTCAGGGTAACACGGTGCCCTTTCAACTCAAGGAAAATTAGAAACACGGTCAAAGTCTCTCTGGCTGCAGTTCAAACTCCCCCAATATTTACCAGCTAGAGCATGAAGCTTTGATTTTATTTTCCACTTCATATGACCACCATTTTTAAAGTTTAAAAAAAAATCCTAAATACATGTCATACGCATGCTTAAAAATAGCAATGCTATGCAATACAAATAAACCAATATCTCTTAATTCTGCAAGAATCTAAAATGAGTTCATTCAGAATATCAGACTTTACCTGATTTTATGCTGTCACTTGGTAATGTAAACATCTATGCTTGGTTCTGGTTTTGTTTCATCGGAGTAGGAGGATTATTTTAATATGGAGAGGATTGATTTCACTCCTGTATGCATGAGCTGCTGTTGATATTCCCAACCAGAAAGATTCCTTTCTAGAATTATCATCAATATATATTACAAGAGAGTGTTTACTTCCACCCTGCCTCTGTTCTAAATGTCTCCCCAGTGTTAATTCCCAGAGCAAGGCTACAGGTCTCCTGCTCAAAATTTCTCTTTAGATTTTCTAATCCTTTTCTCATTAATCTCCATTATATGAAAAGAAATCCACATATGCATGGTCTGTGAGAAGCTAAGTAACTTTACCTCTCACCATAGTTACCACATCTGATTTAACCACTGCCTCTGGACATTGAATCATTGTCCTTTAAGATTTAAGATTTTATTTCTCTATGCCTCGATACATTCAATAAGCATAAAATCCTAAAAACAGACTGACTTTAATATCACTAGTAGACAATTACATTTAAATTTACGCAACTGTAAGATAACATACCAGCCACCTCTGCTATTTCTGTACTGTGTGTGTTGTTTTCCAGGATCTCAGAAGCTAAAATGTTTAAATGTGTTACTATGACTGTTATTAAAAAGATTTTTTTTGTCTAATTCAATTATTTGAATGATTCTGAAACAATTTTCCATTCAGATTTCCATTAGTGTGCTCGACTATTCTATTAGACTTTTTTGTTTCTCATGGTAACCAATTTTATTTGACTTAACAGAAGCTGTTCAAATATTTAAAGGCACTCCGAGATGGCAGGAGTTTATCTAGGAGCATACATGTTGTGTCACAGATATTCCTTTCCTTGCTCTGACTCGCCTTTTCTTTTTCTTTTTTTTTTTTAAACAGTAGCAAACAAATGAGATCTCGACTAGCCACATTGTACCGGGAACGTGCTCACTTCATCTGTTTATGTTAATATTCAAGTTACAATTGGCACATTTCGAAATTACAAGCTCGGTAGTTAAAACAGATGCTTCTTACGTTCCTTCATATGCACTGTATCCCTCTGCCAGCACGGTCAGGCGCAACGCAAGAACTAAAGTATAAACATCTGCAACACCTCTCTGTTTTGTTAACATTCTTTCACACATTTTCTTGCTAACTCCAAAAAGGCTCAGCGGTGTTAAAAAAAAAAAAAAACAAACCAACAGTGAAATTGAAAACATCTGCGAGATAGCTAGGGAAAACGGCATGAAACATGAATAAACAAAAACATGGCGAAAGTGGCCTGGGGTTGTTACACTGTCAGATCATTTTTCCAAGCCCAACATCAAGGCTTTTGTTACAACCAAAGCGGTCATTTGCATGGAGAACCAACAGGGTTTCTTCTTCTTCAGCGTTTCCCCGATCGTAACACACACACTCGCTCTCTCCGCTACACACACAGAGGCAAACCTCCTCTCCTGCAAACAAACAACGCGGCTAAACGCACACATATCCGCAGCTACGGAATCTACACATCGCAAACAACGCTCCGCATACTGAATAGTTTGCTACTAAGACGTAATTTAGGTATAAAAATAACAGACAAACCTTTGGAGCGCTGCCCCAGCCGGAGTTCCTCTCCCTCTGCTCTGCTGTTACTGACAAGATCAGGCTGAGATTAACAAGTCCATGCTACTCTGACAGCCCTACTCCTCCGGCTTTTTGCACACACGCCGTGGGCTTTAAATAATATCAAACTTTTTCTGAAAGTTAAAAATGGAATGAATTAAAGGAATGTAAAAGCACAATGGCAGGAAAGCAGAAAACACTGCCTGGACAATTATTGCAGCAGCAAGCAGGGCACTGCTCTGTAGTTAAGGCTGTGTCAGCACTTTCTTTCTAAGCCCCCCCATTTTTCAGGGGGCTGAAACTCAGAAAGCAAAAAAAAATTTGTTCATGGCTAAAAATTTACTCATAGGCAAGCCCCCTCCCCTTTGCATTTTAAACCATCCATTTAGACCATTCAGAAAGTTACAGGAGCCTGTGCACTTTATCAGAAGTCCCACATGCCATTTTTTATGCAAACACAACTCTTACTTTTTTAAATGAGATTTCACATGAATTTGACCTACATTGTGAGTTTTGCCCCCTCCCCCTTTTTTTTATACAAGCACATTAATAAATACTTTTACACTTGAAAACCGGTTTGCGTAAACATGGAATAATTTCTAAATAATTTCTACACACACACACTGCCTGAAAGGTACCAGATGAGCACCAGATATTAAATTGTCTGCTCACACAGCTGATTCAGCACAGACAATGGCCTCTACTGAGGTCTCAACTCTAATCCATTATGGCAACTTTGTAACCTCAATTGCTGAGTGCATCTACATTTTCCCCAGATAAGGAAAGTGTCCTTATAATCGTGCTAAAATAAGGAAACAAAGGGTTTGATCTACAATTACTACTTTACAACGAGGCTCTAAACTGTGGCACATCAGGGCAATCTCTCCTCCTGTTGGTAATCGCTGGGTTTTGTTTGCGGGGGCTTGCTCGTTTGTTTATTGGGGTTTTACACTCTTGGTAATTTCCCCTCAGATACGGAAATAAAAACACCAACTTCTCCAGGCTATTTACATGAGGCAAAATACACTAATATACTCTGCAGTTATAAGCTTAAAGTTACAATACAAGAAAAAAGAGCTACACAGTCATATTATTATTTTCTTTTAAAGTAAAAATACGCACTTGGTGTAAAAATTGTGCAACAGCCCGAGTCTGCTGGCCAAGAAAACCAAAGTGTAAGTTTTGTCCCTTTTGACTAATATGGCATAACCAAGACAACAGGCAACTCATCTGATCCTTACACAACCCAGTATACCCACACTTGTTCATCAAAAGGTGTCTCTCTGCTCTCTATGAATTTCTGACTCCCCAGTATTGTTGCATACGTATTATATAAAATCAAGTAGCAACCATTAAAATAGAACAATCCATTAAAAATGCTCGGTTGGTGTGAATAACTCAGTAAAGCAACAATTTCCCTGGTAGTAATTGTCTCAAAATACTCCAAGACCTTATAATTTTCCAAATGTTCGTTACCTTCTAAAAGTCATAACACTTATCTATCTCAAGGTATCTGAGACTAGTACAGACTATCTCACACTTCTCTCTTACAAAGACAGCTGCCTGGCGTATTTTGAAAAGCTGCTTTAACACCTTACTCTGTACAATGGTCTGGACAGTGGTTGTCAAAAAAATACCAAAATTTCTCCCATTGTTCAGAAGAAAAAATTAACACAGAATAAAGGTAAGGTCCTAAATATTTCATAAACATAATTCACCAGAAGAATATAGCGAAGGCATCTACTTCTCCATTATAAGATGAAGAGTATAATCACCACCCATCTGCTCAGGGGAAGAGAAATCTTCTGGCCAGTTGGACAACCCGTGCTCCCACCTCATCCCACGTATGACTTCGTATCACTGGCTTATGCCAAGTCTCATCTGTTAAAATGAGAAATGATGGTGACACACATTCACTTCTGCTGCCCTGGCACAGAGGTTATAATGTCCAGAAAGAGGAAACAGAAGCAAGTGTAGTAAAATCTCAATCCACAGAAGTTGTCTACTTTGCTCTACCAAACAACATATGGAGTATTTCAGGTTTTGAAAGATACGGAATTTGCGCGCAATGTTTAATGGCAGACAGATGTTCTTCTCTAATCACTAATCTGGAGCAAAGCAGAAAAAGAAATACTTTTAAGATATCGTCAAATGAGCAAGGTTGTCCTAAAGGTTTGGGATATTCTGTATGCACTGCTTAATTTTAACTAATTGCTAATTCACATTAATAAGACACTAAATGAAGACAAAACATAATAATTATTCAACTGGACCATGCCAAGAAATATAAATAAAATGGAAGCTGATTTTTATTCTTTCTTTAACGCCACTAGGGGACAAGGAAAAATTAACATGATACGGTACACAAACCTTCTTAGCAGACCCAAACTTCTATCTCCTACGTAAGACTAAGGTGTCAGAATTTATAAGAACCGTAAAAGCAAAGTTGTATTGGCAATTTAACTAAATCAAATTAAATTAAGCCTCGGCTTTATAACTTTGTATGGTAGGTTTAGCAGAAGACATTCATTAACCTAATATTAAAGAACAAAGTATAACCTCTGTATATGAATAACCATACCCAGGAATAACAATAACCATAAATATTTTGTCAAATTCAAAAGATCATTAGCTTAGCTCTTATCTCCCCATTTAACATGCCAACATCCATATTATAAATCAACAGCTGCAACCTAAAGTTGAAAACATGCCAGAAATATGCATAGGTTGTATCAGTATTTGCACATGGAGCCTAGAACATAAATTAGTTGACACTCAACATTTAAAGCTTCCTCTCTGAAGTTGCAGTATTTAAAGGTTAAAGATTAGACATGCTCCCTCTTGTGTTAAACTAAGAATACACGGAATACATGCTGTTTTCTCTGACATGACGGTTGCTTGGCCATCTGTTCCATTAAGCAAACCCTTTAACTTTGGCTACTAAAGTCTGACAAACCTTCACCAATAATTCTCCACTTTAAAGACAGACACAGTCTGAGTACTTAACCTGTAGAATATTTGTGTTACACTAAATTAGACACCATATTATCAGAAAGGACCGTTAAGTGATTACATATAAAAAAATCTGTTGCAAATAAGTTTTTTAGACAAATATATATACGACTTGGTAAATTGCACAGAAATTCACATTTCTTCAGTCTCTGTAAGCATCACAGGCCTAAAGAGTTAAAGTATGCCAAGTTCAAGCTGTTCAGTGACATCAATGATAGGGAATATTGAACAGCAAATTTCCTTGTAAATACTACCTTACAGAACATTTAAGACAGACAGGAACAACAGGAAGAATTTACAATGCCACATAATCATGTTTGTAAATACAGCAACAATTGAGCTAAGTTTTCAGTCCTTTGCTTGACAAGCTCAGGTGAACCATTTGCTGCACAGAGCCTTAATGGAGTCAAAAGCCTCCTTACACAAATTCTCTTGCAGAATCCAGCCCCAAGATCATGTCTAGACATGAATACTAATCCCAGGTGTAACTAACACAAATGTTTTTACTAATATACTTTTTAAACAAAGGCTTTGCACCTGGTGTGGGCTTGGCAAATTATGTTTAGGCATACATTTGCTGATTATGGTCAGTACCAGACTGAATGCCAGCACAGCTGAAAGTAAACACAAGTAAATAGTTTGCAGTCCAAAGCTGAAGAGAATCTAACACTTAACTACATGACTTCACACATTTTCTTCTATTTACCTCCACCCCTTTGCGGTGGATAATGTTCTCAGTGCAATGGGGCCTATGCACACTGGAAATAAATAATGTTACAAAATATTCTAAGAAAACACTCTTGTTAAATACGACTTGCTCTTTCAAACCATTAAAAGTGAGTGTGTTTTATCTTCCTGGAAACATTTGTGTTTATTTTTCTACAGTCTTCTGCAGACCAGAAATGATATAACCACAAAATTTAGAATAAAGACAGCAAAAAACACCACAATAATTAATGGATACAGGTTTTGGAGTCTCTTTAAAGCCTTAAACCACAACAGCACACTACCTGAAACATATCTGCTGACAGTGGCAAGCACCCGCATTGAGAAACAGAGCTTTTGCCACCTGCTTCAACAACAGAAGTTTGTATCACTGCAAATACAACTCCTGCTCAGTAGCACATTTCCACTTCATTACGGTTATGCTGCAGACCTAATAGCTTCAAGGTCTGACAAAGTGCCCTCTGACTGACTCACTAAGGTGCTCAAATCACAGGGAGAAGCTTCATGTAGGGTACAAAAAGAGGGAACATGTGATGGTTGCATTCAAGACACTGCCCTGTGCCTATTATCAAGAAATAAGCTTTTACATCAATAGCCAGAGGATTAATACTCTCAGAGTGTTTTTATTCCCTCAGACACACAAGTAGAGACAGTCTGCAGGATCAGGTCCTTTTTTTTATATGGAAACATTCCTTACTGCTCATTTAAACAAGTGCTTTCCACCGTATGGCCCACCAGCTCCTGGGGACCGCTCTCAGGGACAGAACAGAGGTCAGCAAGACAAGCAAGCCGGCAAAAGAGCGATCCACAGCTCCTCCAGGTACAGCTGGGGGCCCGCAAACCCAACCAACCAAAAAAAAAAGAAGAGGAAAACCCCCAAA
>NW_010138268.1:0-2345 GCF_000699245.1 Pterocles gutturalis
CACTCGATGCCATCGTCTATGTCATTGATCATAATCAATTATACACAAAGGTAATCATGTCATGACAATCTGACATTTCTGAAGCAAACACTGTGCTTTAGCTAAGAAGTAGCTTCAGAAGCAAAAGGATGAATGTGTGTGCTTCTCCGAAATTGTCTGATGATTTTTAACTAAAATATTGCTTGTTGTTAAGTAGAAAGGACAACACTGGGATAATTTATTCTGTGTACAGCTGAGACAGGAAGAAACTATGATTTATGTTAATGCTAATGTTTGGAAGAGGTGAATAGAGTGACTGAGTAGCTCACAACAAGATCTGCAAGATTTGTTGTTGTTATTGCTGCTCTGTTTTATATGTTTTGTGTATTTTAGGCCATGACCCCAAAAGACTGGTTTTGCTGATAGTTCAGTATGCACATGAAGTGTTTTCAGGATGAAAGGCAAACTGAAGTCATGTATGTCTAAAGCAGAAGTACTATCAAGTGCTTGGTCTCCACCATGAGAATTTAGTCTAATTAGTCTGGTCTTCTTAATGTTAACATGCTCTTTCCTTCCAAGTCTGTCTTTTGCCCCTCCATTCCTCCCTGGAAAGCAGGAATTTTGCCCAGAATGCAGTTTTTAAAACAGTTCTGTCTGGGCTGGGGGTCATTTTCCCTTGTTTTTTAAAGAGAAGGAGGTCAGTTCTTGGTGTCCCTCCCTGCTTTCTGGGCACAGTGCCGTTCGCGGTGGACTTGAGCATCACTTCAGAGCAGACGGCTGTCAAGGACGTGGCTCTCCTGCGCAGCTGCAACAGGAAGAAGAGCTCATACGCCACACTCTGTGGTCTAGAAACCTTGCACATTTGTGATGAAAATTAATCTCACTTAGTACATTAATTGCTGTTGAAATAAATATAATTTAAACTGGCATGTGGCAGTCCTGGAGGTTTGCACCAGTTCGGACGAATTCACCCTTCACCTGAGGCTCTGTGCAATGCTGTGTCCAATCCTCGAAAGCCCCTCAATGTACCAAAACCGCTCTGCATCCCTGGTGAAGTGCACCAAAACTAAACATAAAATCACTGCGATTATTTGAGGGAAATAAAATCTGGAAACCATGTAGGAAAACTGTGTCAGTGCCAGCACTTGCACAGCAAGGAAAAATGAACAGTGCAAACTGCTGAATACAAACTGGCCTGTGCCCTGAAATTATCTAGTTATTTTTAACTAATTTATTGCTTAATATTAGATGGCAGGGATAGCACTGGGATAGCACCTTTCCAGGCTGAGCAACGACAATGCTGCAAATACTGGTTTTGTGTTTTCTTGACTACACTTCTGCTTAGCCCGGGCCGGGTTTACAGGGTCATCTTGTCCATGAACACACCAGCACAGCTACAAGGGAGTGCAGAGACATGGCCCGTGCTGCCTGCTGTGGATTTTCCCATTGAGCGGAGAAGAGCTCACCTTACTGCCTCTGCACGTCTTCTGTCTTGCAAACAGCTCTGATCATCTTTCCAGTGTCTCTGGGTCCCGTCTAGTATATTTACAGACTTAGAAGTAGGCATAACATTAAGTCAGAGGCAGTCTGGTCACTTCATGAAAAGCGATAGAGAGGACAGACCTAAACTTTTGTTTCCATTTGCTTTAAAAATATGAGTAATTATCTGTAATATTCTCGGTTTCTCACAGAAAGAACTTTCTGTGATTATACTTTCTGTAAATAGCGAAGCATAAGGCAAACGTCATTAGAAGAAAACAAACATGACTTTTGCTTTCTCTCCTTGCTTTAGGTTTTACAAATGAAAAGAGACTATAATTGGGTAATTTTCTCAAATGGGGAAAATAGGACTGTGATAATGAACTGTAAAGTAAACCTTTTTCCTTATGAGAGTGACACCTGTTTTCCAGATTTTTCCCTTTATTTTGAAGTTATAGAATCAATAAAAGCTTCCAGATTTCTTGAAGTTTCTTTTTATATCACTTTTGATTGCACTTCATGCCAAGTATCTTTTGTTTAATTGCACCGATGAAATACAGAAAATTATGAGTATCAAGGATTTTTTACTCTGGACGACTTTTGCATAGTTTGAAGCACACCAGCCTTGATGTGCTTTCATAAGGAAGAGTTCAGCTGCTAAACTTGTTCCTTGTTAAAATATATGGTTGAGTACTTATTGTAGTTTTAGTCCTTATTGTAATTTTATTCTATAAATAGAAATACAGCCTCTTTGCAGTATAATGCATGTCTTATATGCCTCTGTTATGCTGGAGAATCATTAAACCAATTAGAGACATGTTTTTCCTGGCTATAATTTCCTTGAGACTTGCAACCTGTAATTTATATGTAAGTTAGTGTGTAGCAAG
>NW_010138268.1:2381-2659 GCF_000699245.1 Pterocles gutturalis
TCCCTGCACCATTCTCAAAAATAAAATCGTCCCAGATGTTCAGATACAGGTCTTGAAATAGGGACATGCAGCACTGGGTTTCTTCACTAAACAGAACTGTTAACCGCTGTAGGAATAAGGTTTGTTTACCCAGTTTGCTAGAAGTAGTCACAGTCGCCATTCTGGCACCTTCAGCTCTGTCAAAATGCCACAGTCAACTGTAATTTTGACAATTAGAATTATGCATCCCACTTTGCTATAGTTTATACGATCAGGTAATTGTTAGCTAGTCACCTCTC
>NW_010138269.1:0-9261 GCF_000699245.1 Pterocles gutturalis
CTGTGATTCTGTGATTCTGTGATTTCAGCACTTATTCAGGTCTCATCTTTAAGGCACTTTAAAATAGTCACTAGACAATGATAGAAGTAGGCTAACGTACACCAGCAGAACACATCAGCAATTGTGCATGGGGACCGTGATTTTCTACAGGATAGAAAAGGATTACAAAGACATTTGTAGCAACATACCACACTGGTACTTCATAGCCCAAACTCTGTCAATATACGCGCACACACACACACCCCCCGTGAGACGCAGCAGCCCCAGTGAGCTTCAGATCCAGGTCTACTACTACCTCTTGATCAAGAGTTTTTGTGAGGATCACTCTCTTAACACGGTATGAGAGAAGACTGTGCTTTGAAAGGTTTTTTGAGTAACGAGATGTAGAGGAATTCAGTGATTTTTTTTTTTTTTTTTTAATGTGTATGTGTGTGTGCATGTATGTTGGCATTCTTTCTGATTTTGCAAAAACCACCACATTTTACAGTCTGAAAATGAACATGAAAATGAACATAAAAATGACCTATTAACTATTTGCATAACATCTGCACTGCTTGGAGGGTTGGAACACTACAGAAATTAGATCCGTGCTCTATAACATTCACTTGAAATTCCAGCAACTACTATAGTTGAGATAATTTAGTGTTCAGTTAAAAGAGATTTGCTTTTATTTTCTCTTTATTATTGATGCTATATCAGACACCATTTAATAAACTTTTATTTCTAAGCATGTAGCTATAAAAATATTTGCCATATATATATATATTTAAATGGAAAGAAACTTTGAAGGATACTAATTTAATCTGTTGAATATGTAACTGTTTGCATCTATAGTGTGTGTTCTAATTTGAGTGATTTTACACAGCTGTCATTCCACAGCCTATAATCTGTATGCATGCGGTATAAGCATAACCTTTAATGAACAATATTCACATGGAAAAGTTGCTAATATAATACTAGCATAGCAGCACCTGCCAACACCTCTATAATTAGAAGTCTCTGTCAGCATTTCAATTGTAAAGCACCTCCTAATTTAGAGGATCATAACTTGACAGTAAAAATTCATTCTGTGTTGCAAGCTGACATGTAAGGTCTCAGTTCAAAGCATTTTTATTAATACAGGTTCAAATTGGTTTAGATATTGTGAAGTTATAGGAGACTACAGTGAAGGAGGAAGACACTGTGGATGTTTTTTCATCACTACTGTAGCTTGAATCCTTTGAAAGGGAAATCCACAAATGTTACAGTTGTTTATGTGTAATTAGGATCAGTGACTGATTTTTTTTTTCCTATTAATATAGCAGTAAAATCCAAGCTTGAAAACTCCCCAGCGTTATGTCTGTTTCTTTCTATTATTTTTAGGATGCGTGTTTATCATTGATGTTAAATACAATACACTGTTGTTTAGTATATTCATTTTTAAATGCACCAATTCACTGCTAAAACAGACCATGGCAGTACATGTGTGAACCTTTGGACTAAGGGTCTTTCCATGACATATCACTTACTGATGGCATTTTCATTAATTACACAAACGTCCCGAATGTGTATTGACACAATTGTTCCAGATGAGAAATTACCATCTACTGTGTCAATAATTTATTTATCAAAGTTGCCTATTGCTTTGCAGTGACACAGAAACTGTTAACTACTGCTCAGATACAGCACTATCTATTGTGGAAAGGAAATAATTTTCAGATTGTGACAAGGTTAGGATCCGCTGAGGGATATAAATGACAGGGATTTTATTCTATTCTTAGAGGGGTGGTTGTAAGAGGAAAAAATATCAATAACAACTAGATCAGTTCTGTGACCTTGCAGTGAGTATTCTCCTCCACCTCTATTTCTGGCCCCTTCATGCTGTTTTCAAAGCCCGAAAGGACTGCAAAGCATTACGAGGAACTCCTAGAGTTCAATAGTTATGTGGAATGACGTGCAAAGGTTTGCACTGGATTCTCTTCTTGCCTGATGGAAAAAAAACCATCTGTGCATGGCAGGGAAAGTAAAGAGAATCCCCTCTGAGTGAGGCCGGGATACTTTGGGCAGCCTGAGTTGCTGGAGGAAGGGTAGCTCGCAAACCTCGTAGCCAGATGCCAGTTCATAGGGCCAGAGCTTCACGCAGAGCTGCTCTTCTTCTTCATTGTGGGTGTGTTACTGCATGAACATGTGCATGTCACATGTACTCCATGGCAGAAGATGGGCCAAGCGAATCCACACATGCCTGCAAAAGACTGTGCAGTCAAAAAGACAGTTCCTGATGCTGTTTTCCAAGGAATATGTCAGATCTGTGCAGTCTACAACTACGTTAGCTTTCTTGTTGGTGCGGCAGCTCTTTCCTTGTTGAGAGACATGTCTGGGGCTTTGTTCACATGGATGGACACATTTGTGTCACGATTTCAGCAGCGTATCTCAGAGCTCTAGTGTTACAAGCAGATGCAGTAGCTTGCATTGTTGTGCCAGCAGCAGGTCCTGGGGGTTCAATAGATCTCCAAACACATTATGGTGTCTTTAAATTCAAAAACAAATTTACCTTGTTATTGGGCAATGCCATAAATGGTTTGTAAACAGTTTGGAACTTAACATTAATAAAGCTATTACAAGCAAGGGAAACATATTTGGCAGGGGAACAATGCTTGTCAGAAAAAAAAAGGCAAGTAGGATGTAAATGAAGATGGGCCTCCTGTATAAATCCTTCACCTTCATGTACTGTTATCACCTCTGAAATGCTTTTGTCTGAAAATGATGCCAGCCATACCAGTACATAAATCACATATCCTCTTATATCGCCCTTCAGTATTCATTATTTTAAAGGAAGCTTTTAATTGGTAGCTGGTTTCACTATTGTTTCTCACAGTGTCTTAAAATACCAGAAGTCCAGATATTGTAAGTTCCCCTCACTGTAATTTAGTGAAGATACCATGTTTTCCACCATCGTTAAGAAGTCATAAGTACACACTATAGCTCAGAAGTATAGGCTGTGATTTATGTGATTTATATACAATTCAGTCAACTTCATGCTGCACACTATTTCTTCTGCTGCTCTGTTGTTTCATTTAGAAGGCTTTGTAACAAGAAAAGAAAAGGCCTGGTCCTCCATATTATATTAAAGACACAATATTTTATTTCAGTCTTTCTAGAAAAGTACAGGTTTTACTTTCTTAATCTTCTTAACACAATGGCATGCTAATGGTCAGAACACATGCTTGAAAGTAAATTGAACTACTAGATAGCTGTGCAAAGGTATCACAATCTGGACTGTTTCTTACGCATATAAAGAAAGACCAAAACACACTATTACTTATTAACTTAATCATGTAACTCATGTTTTGTGTTTCTCATTGAAACTTTAACATTTTTCTACTGTTTCTGCAGATTATGACATTCAAGCCTATCAGTTGACGATAGTTCATACACACAGTAAAAGTTATACTCTGAAAGTTTAGACCTGCACTTTCTACAAATATTAAAATAAATACCTCCGTTATCTGCATAATACAATAGAAAAAAAACTTTGCAGCACCCTCTAGGGACACATTACTGAGTCAGAATATTCTGGAAAACAAACTGACCACAGACACAACGTTGATCTGAAGAAAGCCACTGTTGGCCTTACCATGATCCCTTTTACTGTTCCAGTTTCATAAGGTAAATTACAGAGACTTAATTTCTCCAAGGCTCTTGTAAACAAACATGCACTTCCTTGACCTAAAATCATTCCAGTAGAGGAACGGGATTTATTTTGTATTTGAAGCCACGCTGTTAATACAAAATAAATTATTTTTTATGTCTGCTAAGACCCTAAATTGACACCTGGGGAATTCCAAAGTCCCCTTTGTTTCCTTATGACTTAGATCCATCATTGTTTAATGCTTCCTGTGTCAGTGTGTTCCTGCAGCATGAAGATGTGACAGCAGACACCTGACAGTTAAAAAATTTTATTCACTGTATGCAAGTATCTGACCATGACTTTTGGAGTTTAGTATAATTTGTCTCCTAAGCATTTAAACTCTGCTTAAGGTCAACTCACATCCTAAGGTTATGAATAATTTTTCTCCCTTTATAACCACCATAGCCCACCTGCTAATAGAAAACCATGGATGTGTGTGTAAAAATTAGACTTCATTACTGATTTATGTCCAAAATAATGAGAATATGGTTTAGGAACAGGTAACACTGCTTATGGAAGAGCAAGGTTGCCTAGCAAGGTACTGATAGGCTTTGGTGGGTTTTTTTTTATTAATGTCTATATTGCTATAAATGGAAATGACACAGATTATAGACTCATCTGTTTAACCAGATAGCTCTGGATTTACCATACAGTGTAAATCAAAGTTTGTGTTATGGGGTTTTGCATTTTTTTTCTCCCCAATAAAACAGTTTACACCTCTAATGAATTAATAAGGAGCATATTTTTTTTGTGTGTGATTCTTTGCCTTCAGAATAAAACTGCTTATAAATGCTGACATACAGCTACTCATTCTGTTAAGTGATACTCTACCATGTGAGATATGACACATTTTTTTCTTTCTGAGATCTGCATATATAATACCCAAAGAAATATAATTTAAGTATAATGATCTAGTTGTGATCTTAAGGAGACGTGATAGTTTGAGTTGTTTTGCTGTATTTAGAAGTGTGTAACTTTAGCTTGTAGTAGAAAGTTGGTAATACAGATTTCTCAGAAACATTACTACCTTCTTTCATCCTCTCATCTCTCTCCTCTAAAATAAAAGTTGTCCTACTGTTATATACACAGATAAAATGGCAACACAGAATAATGACAGTTTATTTGGTGTTGATATATAACGTGAAATCTAAAATCTTCCTGTCTTCTTTCATCCACTCACAAATGCTGAATATGTACATCTGCCCCTTCCCTTTCTCAATCTGCCACAAAACGATTTTAAGAAAGGTTTTCTTTGTAGTTTCCTTGAATTCAGCATTTCTTGCACCACATATGTTGTTTATATAAGCAATTATCAGATAGAACAATGAATCATACACCTACTTAGAGAAGCATATTTTCCAGGTTCCATGGTTTATTCATTGTCCCCTGCACCCTCACAGGCCGTTTACTTAGCCAGGTTACTGTTGCTACCCATTTTTGAAGTGTCCAGAAATAAATTATAAAACAAAAAATGAGTATCCCTTCTTTGAATGTAAACACCTATAGTTTTAAACATTAGGGTTGTACTGATTTTTTTTTTTTGCAAAAACATAATAAAAAGAGCATTTTGTAGAATAGCTAATAACTGTCACGTATTGTATATAGATAATAACTTTAACTTTCTTGGGGAAAATTCACTAAAAATAAAAAAGCATTATTATTTAGTACATTTACCAAGAGAGTAGAAAATAATGGTATATAATATATACGTACAACATGTAATAGCAACAGACCTAACTCTTCAGGAAAAAAGAAATACTGTTTTTCCCAACAGAATGTATTTTCCCCTTGAGGGCCTGGAAATAAAGTAAAAGGCCTGCTTAAGTCCCTGTCACTTCAGGTTTTGTTGCAAATACTACACATTGACTGTGCTAGAGACTCATTTCTGTACCCGAAATCAAACTTAAGACTGTTTGTCATGTAAAACAAAGTGACTGCTACAAAAAAAAAAAAAAAAAGTTATGAAAACAGTAGTAAAATCTAAATAAAAATAAACTGTAAGGGTCTAATACAAGCCTCTGTCCCCTTTATGGTCCAGTACAAGAGTGGTGCCTTTCATACCATGACCATACCAGATCTCTGCACAATTCTGCTTGCTTTGTAGTTGGATCAGATTAAAATTTCTCCTTGCTTTTCCCAGTCTGTACTCTCTATTGAATAAGTTCACACTGTAAAGGAAGTGCCCAGGCCTAACTCCAGGAAATATTTATTTACTGTGTAGAATCAGCCACATTATATGTGTAGGAATGAAAAATTATATGAATCTTTAAATTCTTTAATATACTGATGGACATACTATCTTACCTATTCTGTAGAGTTATTATTATACCACAACCTATTACTGTCAAAGAAATTATTTCTCACTTCTGATAATTCACCTCAAGCTTCTTCACGTCTACCTGCAGCTGATTCCTAGCTGTTTAAAAAAAGTCATCCTAGTCCATCTCTCTCCTTAATTTCATCACCTGTTAAAAGTGTAGTTTTTTTAAATTGTTCAGTAAACTCATTGAGATATCTGAATGTTGTTTTTGTTCAACTTACCTAAAGAACTTTCCATACTCTTACAGGCCTACATGGATCCAAATTGTGTTAATTTTTAAATGCCTCATCCACAAACGGTTCCAGGCATGCCAATTCATTCCATCTCAGGAATTTTGCAAAGATCAGATCTCTTCAAAGATCATGCTAAAGATTACATTATTTCCTTTTATCGCATTTAGGAGTACTAGGGAAAGTGTGCCTTTTTGCATTAATCCATATTAATCCATTATCACAGATTTGTTAGATCTTTCATTACAATCCAAATGTCATGTCAAGAAAGTCTTTCATTACAATCAGAATGTCACGTCAAGACTGTATAGTTTACTACTTTGAAAAGGATAAATTCAAATTTTATTTCCATGTCTTTAGAGGAGACTACTGAGATACAGAAATATTTGCTTATGTTAAAACTGTATGTGGGCCTTATTAGGCTACATGTTGATTGTCCTCTAACATGACTGCAGCACAGTTAGTCTCCATACAGTTATCAGAGGTAGGACTTTATAAATTATAAACTGGAAGTAGTACAATGTATTTCATTTGATTTAATTTCCGCTTTTGAAGAAATTACATAAATCACCAAAAACACAATAAAGTGCTAAAATCTGACAAATTTTTTCTTTCTGGCTAATAATTCAGTGGGTATCTTGTTATTACTTAGTGTTACATCCTTCCCAAGCATACAGATATTTATTTTTTTTTAATTTCTTTGGAGTTTGGCTCCCTGAGGAAACCTGTACACCATGGCTGACATTTTCTACTCAGTGAAGTATTACTTTTATACATTGATCTGAAACTCTTAGTATTCATATCCTGTTCCATGTTTTCAGGAAATGCAAAAATACCTTTTTTGTGTTATAAGTTATACAGGTTATGGTGGGTTAACCTTGGCGGGATGTCAGATATCCACCAGGTCCCTCTATCACTCCCCCCCTTCAGCAAAATAAAGGGAGAGAGAATAAGATTAAAAATTCCTGGGTCAAGGTAAAAGCAGTTTAATTAAAGCAAAAGCCAAGGCCCCTCACCGAAGCAGAAGGAAAACAAAACTCTTATTCTCTATTTCCCCTCGGTAAGCAATATCCAGCCACTTCCCAGGAAAGCAGAGCTTCAGTATGGGTAGCAGCTGCTCCTGGAGACAAACACAGTAACAAATGCCCCCCTCCTCCTCCCTGCCCTTGCCTTTTATGGCTGAGCTGAGGTCACATGGTATGGAACAGCCAATCCGTGTCAGCTGTCCCAGCTCCGCCCCCTCCCGAGATGTGTTATCAACACCCTGCTGGCTGCCAGTGCAACACTCAGCACTGTAAGGGCTGCTGTGGGGATATAAACTCCATCTCAGCCAGACCCAATACGCAGGTGTGATCATTTTCTTCAGCATGAGACAGAATTTTTTCTACAAGATATGATCTAACCCACGAATATGTTTTTAGTTACCTGTGATCCCTAATTATTTTTTACCACTTGTCATGAGACAGCCTGAAGTGTTTCCTTTTGTTTTGTTTCCTTAATAAATATTTATTTTGTTTCATTTCAGTTCTGGTGTTCACGTTGCTAAAACTGCCTTTACTGTACTTGCGAGTCTTTCTCTTCATATCATCTTCTTCCATGTTCTTCACAAAACAATATCTCAAAGCATTGAGTCTGCCCCAAATATCTGGGATCCCTTTCCATATTTAGTATTGCTCAAAGGCTCTATGCTGTGTCGGTGCATTATTAGTTTAATTCAGTTATGTATTGTAACATTTTTTAAAGGATGTTACTGATTCCACTACCATTTTTCTATATAGCAGGTTTCTGCTCTCTTCATTTCTACCTTGGTATTTTTTCCCCAGTTTGTATTGTAGTCAGTCAAAATAACATTTTTTATGTTCTTTGTGAGTCTATTTATTCCAGCTTTTAATTACATGTTTTTTAATCTTCTATTTTCTTTTTGTGAGCATAAATCTTAATCTAGGGAGTTTTGTGCCACTTCTTTTTTACTCTTGTATCATAGATTAGCTCAATGGTAGCAGTTAAGTCAACAGTTGCTGATAATGTAATGACACTTCTGATAAAGTGCTTTCCCATTTCCAGCTCTGTAGCATCTCCCTCCTGTATAAAACCACTGTGATTATTTTTAAAGATAACAAATTCACACTGTTATATAAAGGAGTAGAAGTACAAAGATTTATTTCCTGCCTTTTTTTAATATATATATTTATGAAAATACCATATCCAACCACTTCCGGAACCCTGTTGGGTATTCCACAACCAAACACAAATGCATGTACCTTAAGTATATAAAAATACGAAGTACCCTTGTTTGTATGAAGGTTTTACTGAATTCACAGAGGAGTTATTTTTGGCATAAATGCACTTAATTTACCCTTGTATATCTAACTCTGTCATGAATTCAGACATAAAGAAAGCACTATTTAATACTGTCCCAATTAATATCATCACGGTTTTTGCCATAATCATAAATAAAATGTCGCTGATCACTTGTCTTGTAGTGAAAACATACCAAGTCTCCAGTATACCATGCCTTGTATTCTACAGAATGTAATTACCATACATGTCTTAGAAAAAACAAAACTGTATGATGGGTACACATTCCTTTACCTTTCCTGAGCTGTTACAGTTCAAAAGAGCAACCTGTGAAGAGCAACACCAATGAAAAATTTTGATCATCTTAGTGGCTGTATTTGATAATACTACATATGACAAGTACCAAACTATATTTTTTATTGAGGTATTTAGAAGAGGAAAATTTTGTATTGCAGAGTAACTTTTATCGTAGACTTCTGTCACAGATCTTGAAACTTGAGGTGAAACTATAAGAATTCAACAAGAAGCTACCTAAAATTTCAGAGAAAAATAAAGTATGGAAAAATTGACTTGGACTATGAAAAAAATACTGAAAATGCTCCATGTCTGGCTTCTGTACAGCTCAGAAAACAAAAGGAACACAGGCCTTCATCACTGATATGGGTGACTTACTCATAGTTCAGGTGGGCAGTGATGAAATCGCTCAGACGAGTCTGAAAACTATGAAAAGAGATTTCAGGGGTTTA
>NW_010138270.1:0-34710 GCF_000699245.1 Pterocles gutturalis
GGGGTTATGTTTCCCCTTTTCCAGTCTCCCATTTTGATAATTTGGTGTTTGATTTCTTCATCTTTTGTGTTGCTAGGATAAATAACCAAACTGTTCATTGCTTTTAATGCATACCAACTTATCCTGATATTGTCAAAAGTTTACAGTACCCAGAATTTCTGGTTTGTGTGATGTATACTAGATCTAATGTACATATACTGGAAGACAAAATCTTTTTCATCTGCTTGGTTTGTTGGTCTATACCAGATCCTTTTTGGTGGTAGTGTTATTAAAAGTTATCTTTGCCTGCTATTTTTCAACATATCTACCTCCTCGTACATTACGGACATTAGAGCATGTGAAAATGTTTTTGATATATCCCAATTCTCCCTTCCTTCCTTTTTCTCCTGCCTTTCCTTCCAGAAGAAGCCATATCATACTATATTAATTTTCCGGTATAATAACAAATCATTTCATTGCAGTGGTTGATGTGATTGAGATTTTTTTGTTATGTAAGGAGAGTTTTCTGAAATGTCTTTTCTGTTAGTAGTAGTGTCTCCATCTTACTTTAACTGTTTTAAGGTGCTCAACCTATTCATTGCCTTGCTGCTGAGTTCGTTCAGTACTGACTCCTCAATGGGACAAGAGGAAACTGGACAAATGACTAAATGTCAGATTGCCATTGAACGGATTCACAAGGGCCTGCAGTCTGCAAAAGACAGAATTTGGGATCATTGGGGCAAAAGAATGACACGAAGCATCAAAACAACAGCCAAAAAGATGACTTCGGTGAAAATTTCTACTGAAGACCTGGAGGAAAATAATTATACCATGACAGATGTCAGACATAGTATAGACAACAACTGCTTTGACATTGGGTATTACGATATTGAAGAGAGTTCCTCAATATCAAGGAAATATGAAGAATTTTCAGCCAGTCATAGTACCTGTGTTCCAATTGCAGTAGCAGAGACTTACACCGACGAAGGTGATGAGGAGCACAGTGGATGCACAGAAACGGAATACAGAAAACAGGTAAGAACTATTAATATTGGAAAAAATATTGTAACTTGCATCTGTGAATATAAACTCGAAGACTCAACAGTAGATGTTATCCCTTCTGTCATTTCTGCCATTTTACTTTCTTTGTTCTTCCAGTAGCTTCAAAATGCAAGAGCTACCAAATAATCTAGGTTATTTACTAAGAGATGTTGACTACTTTTTCATCATTGTCCTCATTGATAGCATAATTCTACTTCTGCCTGTTTTGCTTCCATTTATTGCTGGCAGTTGCTAAGTGAGGTTTGACCAAGGCGGACATTCTTTCTTTTTGTCTCCTTTGCCTTACAGATGGCATCTGGAATTTTTGGAAGGCAGGCCTCTTCTGTTGCTTATCTATTGCTTCTCGGTTGCGTGGAATCCAAAGAGAATGCAAATAAAAGCTTCACTTTAAAAAAATAATTTCTTAATGTTTTTTAATTCCCTATTCACCTCTGTGATACTTTGGACTCCTCTTTATATCTCCTGATTTTGTTGTGTTGGGCAGGATTAAGCTCAAGCCTTAGGAACTTAAATACAGATACCTAGATAGGTTTCTGCATGTGAGTGAGGCATTTACACTCCATGATAGTCAAAAATGTTGCAATTAATTTGCCTGTACATAGAGATTTGGGGATATTTGAGATACTTCAGGTGTCTGTCACATCCACATGGGACTGACTAAATTGTAGGGGCGCTTTCTGCTGAAGTTGAATTTTAGCTATGATACTAACTTTAGGCTTCGTAATTATAAGGTTGATAAAGGATCCTGGGAAAGAAGAAAAGCAACCAGATTTGCAGAGGCATCCAGTTATACAGGACGTGAGAAAGATAAGGAGAAACCGAGAGAAAATAATTAGCACAACTGAGTTATTTTAGAGGTTGTGTTGACATAGCTTCGAAGGTTATGTTCCCAGGATTAAAAGTAGCCAATAGTGATTTTGTTGTTAAGAATTTAAAATTATTTTATATAATCAGTAGTGGCCAAATCTGAAAGAGATCTGTATAAAAGCATGTGCGCAATACACAATAAGGGGCTTTCACTTTCATCATAATTGGCTCGTCTGGGTGATGTCCAAGAACTTCACGTGATGACTGCTAAGGCCTCCGCGCGCCAACTACAGAGAACTCCACTGGTCGACTACGCAAATAAGACACAGGAGCTATAGAAATTCTTCCTGGCATCTGGAGGCCAGGAGTATGTAGAAATATGCATGTCTTAGGTATCCCTAGATATCTTAAAAGGCACTGAGCAGGAAAAAAAACTTCCACAGTATAACCACAGGAGCACGGTATTTGAAATTGAAGAAGAAACCTTTCTTTTACATGCTTTTTAGCAATATCATTTAATTATTTGTAAAAAGACAAACATGCTAAATTTTTGTGGATGCTTTAGATTCTTTTAAATAATTTTGACATTTAAGGAGTCTAGGAGATAAATGTGCAAAATCAACTGTTTTGCATTATTTCATGCAGGGAGACAGATTAAGACGTAGAGAGCAGTGCCAGAGTTCAAGTGGCTTCAGTCAGATTTCTGGGACTTCTGAAACTATAAGTGGTTTTTCAGAAACACATGAAAAGAAAGAGCAAAAAGAGGTAATTATAGTTTTTATCATGTTGTGGAATATGCTAGAGATTAAAATTGTCACAGCAGTTCTCTCATTCAGCAATGACAGAACAAGCTGGGGTTTTCCAAAGAGTAGCAGGTATAATCCCTGTGAAGATGGTACATCTCTCTAGAGGTAATAATAGTTTTAAACATGCAGGTTTGTCTCTCATAAACAGCCATGGCTGGTAGTGTAGCTTAATATACTTTTTTTGTACAAAATAAGTAAACAGGAATTAATCACTTTCTTTAAACATATCTGATACATACTATTCATTTTTATACATAATTCTTGTTGCTGTCATCCTTGGATGCAAAAAATTTGTTCTCTAGAAACAGTTTCAAAAACAGCCGTACTTTTTCTGGTCTAGAAACTTAGCTTATTCTAGTACAGTACAGTTCCACATCAAAAAAAAAAAAAGCTGAAGAACCATAGCTTGCCTCCAATGACCCAGAAAATTAAATGGAAGTTCAGCAACTTTCTGGATTACTACCTCCAAAAGTCAAACCACTTTAGCATTTTCTGGTTTTAGATAGAGTTGCCAGAAGTTTTGTTTGTTAAACAGAATTTACATAAAAAAAAAAATTAAAATATTAAAGTGCCCATGAATTTAAATAATTGCATTTTTGGCTATGTTGTAGATTCCCTCAGACCTTAATTTACTGTAGGACTGCATGGCTGTCAACAGACACAGTTCATCCTTCTGGCTTCTCATTCTTAGCCCTGTCCTCATACCTTCCCTTTCCACGTCATACAGGGCACGCACTTACACTTTTTGGCTGATAGATTGCTTTATGCCTTTTTCTTTATACTTGTTTTCCTTATTGTCTTTAGTTTTGTAGGTGTGTAGGTTACTTATCGATAACTGCAGTACTCTGAGATGTGCAGACCGTACGTACATTTCTTTCCCACTAGGCCTTTCCATCTTCAAGCCTTTTGGGATATAGTTTTTATCTCTGAAAATGAAAAGAGAATTGGATTAGCATGAAGAAATCGAAGTTTTCTCTAAAGTAAAGTTGTAGCATAATGTAATCTCTTCTAAACATTTTGTTTCCTGCAAATCTTATGTAGATGAACTAGAAGAAACCAAGAAAATTATTAAATTAAAGCCATGGAAACAAAGAGTAGGGATTAGCCTTTTCTGTCTCTATTATTTGTAATTTTATTTTGGTAGTTCAGCAACATTAAGATAATTTATACACAAGATTTTTTGGGGGGAAAATTTAAAAGTTTCATTAATTTTAAATCTGATAACCTTATTTATGGCAAGCAAATAAATTCTCTTCTTTGCCCTTCTCCTGTGCAGAAATGTGATGTTGGTAGTTATTCTGATGCCAGCACTGTGGATCCAGTTATTCTTCTGTTTTCTCAGCCTAAAAAGTCACACCTACCTAAGGACTGTTTTGCAGAAAGTAAGAATCTTTTGTGTATTGCAGTGACACCAAATGAGCCAGTATTCAAAGATATCTGTTTGGAACACTTTTCCAATTGGCAGAAACTGTTTCGTTGTTTATGTTTATAGACATAAAAACTTGGATAAATATACCTGAAGCCAGCACAGAACTGGAGCAGGGTTGGGATGCCTGAACACAGGCAGTTAGTACCATATGAGATGCTTGAGAGTATGCAAGGCAACTGCACGAAGCTTGGCAGAACTGTCACAGAAGCTGTAGAATCAGCCTAAAATGGTTCTAAACCCTTGTGTTTGGGCAGCAAAATGCTATGAGTTGCTCTGTTAAAGGACATTATTTCAGCCTACAAATTTTATTTTCTGTAGTTTTAGAGCGTTTCAGCCACAGCATCGCCCCATAGGTGAAACAGCACATTCTTTGTACAGTCTGTCGAAGCTTATTTTAAGATGTCTTACACTTTTTAGATTCCATATCTCCACGTTTTCCATGGAACCAATATGCTTTTATTTCTCTTTTCAGGTTGTGTTGAATGTTTCCCGTGTTGTGTAGTGGATATCACTAAGTTTCCAGGCAGAACTTGGTGGAAATTTAGAAAAACCTGCTACAGAATTGTTAAACATAGCTGGTTTGAAAGTTTTATAATTTTTATTATAATATTGAGCAGCGCAGCACTGGTAAATTTAATTTAATTTATAAAATTTTGAATTGATGGTTGTTAGTAAAGGAAAAGAATCCTAATAGTATATTTATTTCTGCTACTCTCATGTTCCTTTCCCCAGGCAGAGACAGGAGTATAATAAACATATCCCTTAGAAGTTATAAGGCTGTCCCTGGATAAGATATTTTAAGGTATAGAATCATAGTCTTCTTCATAGTTCTTCATGAAACATAGTTCTTCACACACTTGTGTACTTAATTTGGAGGCTAAATCAGGGTCTGAAATTACCTAGGAAAGCTTAAAAAAAAAAAAAAGTACTTCTAAATTTGTAAAGCAGAGTAGCTGTTCAGTAAAAATTTAGATTTAAAATCATCCAAACGTTGAGATGATCAGAATCTAAAAGTGAAGATGGCTGTAAACTGGTAGATGACTTAATGTTTTATTGCTACTCTGATTATATCAATTTCTCCTGAAGAACAAGGGAAGTTTGATTTGATTTGAAACATATTCACCAAGTCTACTGAAAGTGATTTGTTAAGGAAAACATTATATACTGCAGAAGGAACATAATCAACTAATGTGAAAGTTGACATGACATGTTAGATGTCAGAATTTTCCCAATAAAATCTGTTTTGTATTTATTAAGTTTAGGTTGTGCACTGAACCATAGATTTGAACTCTCTGCTTTAAAATTTCTGTGGCAAAATCTCCAAGGGAACTCCCTGGGATTCTTTTTCCTTAGAGGGTATTGACTGTTAATTAACTTATTAAAAAATAATAGCAGGATAAGAGATTTCACGGTCAGGCAAGTAGCTGTTAAGTGAAGAGCTGGTATAGATTGAAACTGGATATGGATTGACACCCTCTGTTTGGTTCCCGATCTTTGTCACAGACTACAGCCATGTGGCTTTGGGCAAATGAGTTGGTCTCTCTATGCTTCATTTACTCTTCTGTAAAATAAAGATTTTGTGTTCCAGCATCCTGAGGACATGAGTTGGTGTATTCCTCTTGAGAGGACACATTCTTAAACTTCTCATTACAACTTTTTTACTTATCTCATGGCAAGAAATAAGAAAGACAGTGGATAATGTGTTTAATTCAAGCTTTATTATGAAGAATTTTAGACCCATACCTTCAAAATATCCACTAACTTGGGAAGCCAAGATTTTTGGTAGCTACAATTGACACTCATCAGATATTCTTTGAAGAAGTGTACACAGCTGAAAATATGGGATTTTTCAACCAACTTGATATGAGAATGTACTTACTTTACAATTTAAGTTTTTACTTCTAAGTATAAAACTAAGTGGTGGTTGCCCATGATTTCATATGAAATGGTTATACTCAGACAAATTCTGTATTGTGCAATTTTAAAATAATTTTCCATGAAACTACTGAACTGTTTTAAAACTGAATTCTGAAATTCCAGGCATTTGAAGATATTCACCTTCAGGAGAGAAAAATAGTGAAAATGATCCTAGAGTATGCTGATAAAATATTTACCTACATCTTTTTTATGGAGATGCTTCTGAAATGGGTAGCTTATGGTTTGCACAGTTATTTCACAAATGCCTGGTGTTGGCTTGACTTCATCATTGTGTGTGTAAGTAATATATTCAGCTTGTCTTACATTTTAAATTTGGATATTTTCTATATAGAGAACTACATGTAAAATTTGAGTATGAATAAACACAAGTGTAAAAGGCAGTTTTCAAAGCCTGACAAAAAAATTGCAGTCAGAAGAGCCTTTAGGACAAATTTAAATGGAAATTGTAGCTAATAATCGGAAGTTGCTTAAGCAAATTTCATTATTTATCACTGTCATTGAGGAGTGTGCACTGGAGGAGGTGCAGTGTTCAATATATGCATATTTATTCTGAATTCAGACAGAGTTAATATAAACTTTGCATGTAAGTATGAAATATTTTTGCTTGTCAGCAATACACTGGGAAGATACTGCAGTTAAATATTTTAAAATAAGGACATCTAAACAGCTGGCTTCCAGTAGCATCAAAGTAGCTGTTTGATAGCCCCTGAATAGTTAACATGGAAAGTTGTGAAGTGTTAGGAAATTTCAACAGAACAATCTAATATTATAACTATTTACAAAGAATCTATAGTGTAACTTTAGCAATTACAGCTCTGTAATATTAATAGCAATGCTGTCTGAAACAGAGGAAAAGTGTGAGAATATCCAGTGGCTAGACAATGAGACTACAGATTCAAACAGGAAGAGGCAAATCATGAACAGTGAAAAAACCCCACAATTATTGAAACAACTGATGTTTCCCATTTATTTTCTCTCTTATGAAAATTTAAAATGAAGACTGGATATAGTTTTAAAAATAATTTTTGTTTCCAAATCACTGACTTAGGTTATGATACAGAATTACTGTATACACTTCTGAGAATGACCATACAGAAAATTGGAATAATTTATTTGAAGAATCCTTTCTGGTCTTGTAGTGTTATGAAATTAACATAGTTACCAATTTGGTTGTTATACTAGCATTCTAAAATATTGTATGAACTTTTTTTTTTTTTTTTTTTTTTTTTTAAGACAAAATGGTTTCAAATTAGAATGAAAGAATTCCATTATCTGAAAAATATTAGGAAACAGTGAAGTAAAATTATATTACAATAATTTTCAATGTGTATTTTCTTCATTTGTCTTACTGGTCAAAGATGCTGTAACATTCAGCCTATGGTTGTCTGCTGACACAAATTTTTATGTACCATTTAATAATCTCAGTTTCAATTCAATGAACACAGCTGTCATTTGTTTCCTGGGGACTAAACAATGTTTCCGAAGCCACATCGCTTTGTTCCTCTGGGAGTGCCCTGAAATCTCTTAGGACTCTTAGAGCATTGAGGCCTCTACGAGCTTTGTCAAGATTTGAAGGAATAAAGGTAAGGATTTTGGGGATGTGTGTGCATATTTTGTAATAGCTGCATTTGAAATTTTAGTGAAAATTGCAACCTGAATCACTGTTTTGGGACTTGATGGCATTAAGATGGGTCTGATTACGTACTTACGTCTTACAGTTGTTATTTTGAAGTAATGCCTAACACTTTCACAGAAATTTATAAATACAAATGAAATAAGGAAATTTAGTTATAGTGTGCTACCACAAGGAATTATTACATATAGTAATGTGAACACTGGAATATATTTCCATGTTCAATGCAATTTGGAGAACTAAACTAAACAAGAATTTTTTTCAACTTGTACTTTTCTGAAACCCATTTTTTTGTTTGTCTTAGACATTTAGAAATTTCATCCAGTGTATTTGGCAAATTCTTCTGAAAAAAAAATGAACACACTTGAAAAAATAGGAACCATTTTTAGTTACTTGTCAATAGAAAAGAAGATATATATGTAGTTATTACAGAAAACAAACTGTAATGTGGGGAAGGAACCTGTACTGTGAAAGACGTAGTTTATTGCTCTCTGGGACATAAGAAGCATAGTGACCACAGTTCTTTCTTAATTTATTCTCATTGCCTGATCCAAGAAATTGGGACCTGGAAAAATATATTTGTTAATTCATTGCTTCAGTGGAGACTATTCACTTTTTGTAACTCCTTTTCATAATTCCTCTTCTTTAGACTGCTGTGCTAATACCAGCTCATCTTGACAGTTATAGAGACAGGCTCATGTGCCACATTTCAGAATTCTCCAGGGTGGATCTGAAAGATAACAATCTTTTCAAACTTAAATAGGGTGGGATTTTCTTAATAGGAGAGGGAATTCATCTAACTCAATTTTAAAAGCTGCTCTGAATGAACTATCTGGAATCTTTAAAGTCAGTAGGGAGACGTAAAAAATCATATAATGCAAATCATCTGACCTGTGTTAGATCACAGAATGTGATGAGACACTAACTTCAGGCCCCGCGATGGATATGGAGCAAATCCTCCTGGAAGCCATGAGGGACAAGAGGAATCAGTTAGAAACAGCCAGCATGAAACTAATGTTTTCTGGTAGGCTCGTAGTGAGAAAATTAGAGTTGGCTGTCAGGGATATTCCAGTTAGCTACCTGAGAAAAAAGATGATGGTGTGGGTGTATAACATTGCAATAGATTGTCCCGAGAGGTTGTTGAATGTCCACCCTTGGTAAAATTCAGAACTTGACTGGACAAGACACCGAGCAACTTGGTCTGCGTTGGAACAGCTGATCTTCAGACATCCCTTCCAGTGTTCTTCATTCTGTGTGTTTCTAGTATACGGGTATTATCCAAGGCCAGGGTAAAAGGCTGAGTGTTTTTCCATAATGATAGCAATGAAACATTTCCAGAGAGATTTTCACTATGCCCCACCAGAGAATGGTGAAAAATGGTGAAAAGAAGTAAGTAATAGTCCTCAAATTCCCACTGAGAAAAAGGCTTGTCCTGACTGCCATGTGATGGATTTGAAAATACGAGTTCTTAACACTGCTTGTGTGAGGTCTCTTGATGTCACCAACACAAACACCAAAAGGTGGAATCCCATTTCCACTGGTACCATTTCTGGAAGAGGCTTACTGCTCATCGTGGTTTTGCATTCACCTTGTCCTCAAGCAAGTCTAAATGAAGGAAGACTGCCAACCAAAACAACTTAAGTCTTCTGGAAGCCAAACTTCTCTACTTTATGTACTGTGTGCAGTCAGGTGCCAGTGACTATTGTGTGAGGTTCATTTTGTTATGGAGAGCAAGATGTTGTTTTCTTACAAAACCCCTCCAAGATAAAAGAGAGGGTTATTTATGACGTTGTAGTAAATGCAGATCATATAACCCGTTCCCCTATGCCTGATTTTTAGATCCCATAGCTACTATAGACTCATAATCTTATTTTATGTGTTTCTTTTACCCAAGGATAATTCTTCTTGCCATCTCTTTTACTTCCTTCCTCAAAAATGCAAGATAGATACCACAGAATTACATGATAAAACAAGCTTGAATTTGGGCTGAAGGCTAGCTTTAAATTAGTCATCTAGTAGTTTTTATATGGGTGAGAATCTGCAACAGATATAGAAGAAGAAAAAAAATAGGTGTTTTTCTGGGAAGGTGTTCTATTGAATGTGAATTCTTTCTTTTAATTCATTTAAGGTTGTCGTGAATGCACTCTTGGGAGCTATCCCCTCAATCTTGAATGTTTTGCTCGTCTGTGTTGTCTTCTGGCTCCTATTTAACATTGTAGGAGTAAAATTACTTGGACAAAAATTTTGGAAATGCACACTCGAGAAAATAAATGACAGTGAAATTAATAATAGAAAAGATTGTGCTTACTATAATGGAACATGGACAAATAGTCTTGTAAACTTTGATAATGTTGGGATCGGATACCTGGCTCTTCTCCAAGTGGTAAGTTCTATAAAAACATTCTCGGTTTTGTTTTCTTGAGGGAAACATGTTGAACAGCCTAACCATAGGACACCACTACACTTCTATTTATCTCATTGAAATTGGGGAATTTTTTAGCTTCCATAAATATTTTTCTTATCTATAAGCTGCTCAGTTCCTCTTAAAGAACACTTTAGCATATGCAACCTTGTGTTAAAATCAAGTATTGTGTTTCATGGCTTTTCAATTTTGTTTTAATTTTGATTGACGTACTAAGCCTGAAATAGTGTGCATGTTACTGCATTTAAAGTTATTCTTATTTTATTTAGTAAAATTTAGTTCAGAGTGGATGAGAAAAAAAAGCACAATGCAGTTTATTTATATTTCTGTGTTTTCTTTTATTATCTAAGTCATGAACTACTGGGATGCTAAATTATTGATCTCCCTAATACCACAACAAAGGGGAGAAAGGCATTTTTAAAAGTGACTGATATCCCTGTATCTTTTCTAGATGAAGTTCTTTGCCCTGTATTCTCCAGAGTATTCTATGATTCTGCAGAATTGCTAAAAATTGCAGGAAGGAATAGTTTGCTGGTTTTTTAGAAATTGTTTTTATCCTTTTAGGATATATTTGCTAATTCAGCTGAAACTTTTACTGCTTTTCCAAAAAGCAGAGAATTTATGAAAATTTCAGTTTAACGAGAGTTAATATTAAAACACATTTCACAGGATTCATTGTAATTTTTTTTTTTCTCTTCAGGATTTTTTTTTTTTTCTTAACTAAGCTCCAGTGAATCACACTTCCAAGCAGATCTTTGGAAGTGATGCATATTTCTTATAGCATACTGCTTACTTTTCTGCAATTCTTAACAAATTTATATTAGCTTTACCTAACTTTTTAATTCATTTTAGTGATAACAACCTTAATAATGCATTTTTTTCAGGCAACTTTTAAGGGTTGGATGGATATTATGTATGCAGCAGTGGATTCACGTGAGGTACGTCACTAAACTGAAATGTTAGGGTTTTTTTTTTTCCCTTTTCTTCTTTGCTTTTCTATCCATGCAATTAATTTATCAGCTTTGTGTGCAGTATCAAGTCAGAAATTCAAATGGATGAATGCTTCAAACTACACAGTGAAACAGTAATCCTTGGAGTACCAAATATCTGCTACTTAGACAAAAGAAAACTGGTCAAAATAGAGTGACACCACACAAAAACCTACAATTTTAAGAATGCAGAGGGCAAGATGTTGCGAGTTTTGGACAAGTCTGTTTTGGGAACAGAGTTGAGAAGGTCTCAGAGGGACTGTGCCTCTGAAAAAAATTTCCTTCTTTTTAAAAAGTGTACAGGAGCATGAAAACTGCATGCATCTTTAGCAGTTATTTCTGGAAGTTTTCTTCCCTATATTTGACATCCTTAGTATTTCTTCCACATTTCCATATGGTGTTTTTTGCTCTTTCACTCATATACAGGGTGTTTAATTTAATTTGAATTTACCTTATTCATTCAAGCATTGTACTCTTGAATGTAGTGAAATAACTCCTAGTTAAAAAGATCGTTCCTTGTAGCGCCAATCATAGTGAGCTGACCTTTTAAAGCTGCTTCTTGTCTGGGATAGCATCCAAGGGGATGGCAGTTCACTGTTATGTTTATTCTGAGCTCTTTTATTTCTAATCTAGGCATTCACAGTATCACTTCTGTTTGGAACTGTTTATCTAATACTTAAGAATTTGCTAGAGCTGGATTTAGGTATATATCTTTGCAATTATCTTTACAAACAGGAACAAGACAGTTGCTCTACTTGTACATCTGAATAAAGGCTTAAATGTGTAGAAATAATTTATCCTTCCTGACAGTAAAAAGATCTGTTATTATAAATTGGAAATGATAAATCTCTGATTATCTGATTTTTACCCATATTATTTTTCTGTTCTGATTTTTTTTAACAGATAGATGAACAGCCGAAATTTGAAGCATTCTTAGCCATGTATATGTATTTTGTGATTTTCATTATTTTTGGATCTTTCTTCATGCTGAACCTTTTCATTGGAGTGGTTATCAGCAATTTTAACCAACAAAGGAAAAAGATAAGTTCTACATAAGTTAATTCAGAGTCTCTTGTAATCCCAATTTGATTAAGTGAATGCCAGTGTGACATCTAGTTGTCTAACATTTTCAGGTAACTATTTGACTGGAGAAATTTAAAATAATATTTGATACCAAGTTTTGAAAATAGGAGTCCCCTTTTCCTCAAAGCTTTTGGTAATTTATGTGCAAATTATATATTCATGCCAAGCCCTTAGTTTGTTTTAAATAGGAGGACAAGGAGGAAAGAGTACGTAGTTTTAGAAAAGAGAAGCCAAAAAAAAAGTTATATAAACTTTGCTGCAGGAGAGTGGAATTTTTTTCTTCTGCTTTGAAAATTTACTTTGGAGAACAGAATGATGTTTTTTGCTGAGAGTAAACACCCAAGGATAATCAAGAAACACTACTGCTCATGGGAGAAATAACTCCTGCTTTCCTGGTAAAGAAACTTGAAAAGGTCTTGGAATCAGAACTTCTTCTGAAACTAGCTGCATTTAAAATTATCCCGTCTTCAGTAAAGTAACTCTACAGATTAATTTACTGGGGTTTTAAAAAGTCTCTTCATTGAGATCCAAGCCCATGGCCCCAGGAAGAGGCTGTCTGGAAATTTAAAGGCTTCTTAAGGCCCATGAAGAACTGACTGCTTCCACTTTTCTCCTCAGAGTTAGATTCCTCGTAGTTAGATTCCCAGTTTTTTTTATTCAGTAAGAAATGAAAGGCAAAACCTTAGAATGGAAAATGCAACAACCAAAGAAAAGTAACGGTCAGCCTTCCTTGGTATACTTCAACTTCTTTGTGCCAAGCTTATTTGTCAATCGAGTTCTTTCCCTGATTCATTTAGGAGCTCAAAGTGTCGAGAATGTCAGGGAAAAATGAGTCAATCCACATGGAAGTCTTAAAACAAATAAGCATCTTGCTCATTAAAAAAATACGACAAAAAAGCAGACACCAACAGGAGGTTTACAATTTCAAGGTTCACATTTGGAAGACAGAATCTCTACAGGAGCTATGTATTATTTCCATGGGCTGACTTTATACACCAAGTGTCAAAGAATAACTGCCCTTGGTAGAGATAGATAGCAACAAGGACAGAAATTCTTCTGCTCTCTGCATTTGAACAGAGAAAGGATATCTAGGGGTTGAGGAGCAACAGTCCAACTTCACTATAATAATTTCCTTTTATAATAAAGTTCCAGTTCTAATAATCCCAACAGACAGAAACAGTGCTGGTTAAGTAGCTTATGAGCCTGAACACTTACTGAAAGTTGATGTGGATGTAACATTTTTTTCTTTTCTCAGTACATGCTCCAAGTGTGCATTTTTTTCTTTTTCATTTCTTTGCTGCTGCTTGGGGATTTTCATTGAGATTCCATATAGTGAGGTTAAATTGCATTTTCAGAGGTCTTGCCAGAGTGATTCAAAGTGCAAGTACCTACTGAACATTGTTACATGTTTGGTTTACAAATTGCTAATCATTCAATGCTTTTATGATGAGTGGCTTCTCCTGAATACTTGGTTCAAGGTGATTGCTAAGTAATACCAGTGGTGTAGACGGCAACATGCATCTTTCCCAAAAATATATATGGAAAGTATATTACTTGTTGATGAGTCTTACGTCATTTTAAAAATATGAAATAGATTTCTAAAACTTCAGAAAGTCTCTCACAGTTGAGGAAGCTGACTCCAGAACACTGCCTAGACTAGACTTTCACAATCAAACACTGATCAGCTTTTTGCAGTGCATCTTTTCAAAGAGCAAGGGGGAAAGGAGAAATGGTGAAGACACATTTAGTGTCTATGCTCTTTTAGATCCCACTCATGACAGCTGGAACTTACTTTTTTTTTTTTTTACATCGTCTTGCAGGTGTTTATCTAGTTGTTTATCTAGTTGACTTCTTAAACTTCAGCTGAATGACAGTAGTCTGTTCCTTTACTTAGGTGGAAAAGATCTATTTTTAACTGAGGAACAGAAAAAGTACTATAATGCTCTGAAAAAACTTGGATCCAAGAAACCTCAAAAACCCATCCCAAGACCATTGGTGAGACTATCTTAAGTAGAATCTGATGGAAGATAACTTCACATTAGAGCTCATTATCTTCTTCATTCAATATAGCGTTTACATTTTACTGTCTTAATTCCTTCTAATGCCGTCTTTCTTTATGGGTATTAATTTAAGGAAATTTTCAGCCTATTTATCACCTGTTCAAATTAACAACCTGTTTACAAAGTCTCATATTAAGTATTTGCTCATAACCATCTTGGTTACTTAAATTGCATTATTTTCCTTCTGCAACTAGATTAGATTACTGCACGTGAGAATGAATAGTGCACAGTACATGCCCTGTGGCCATTATTTACTTTTAAATAATCCTATGCTTTATTTCTAATAGTTTGTTAAATTTCATTCCAGGCCTTGCTTCACACAGTAACTATTCAGAGTTTTTCTTGCCTATATCGTTTTAATTAGAATTGCTTATCCTGCTCCAATAAATATTTCTATTAAAAGAACAATCACAATGTACTCTGAATGTTATCCTGCTGTATATTTTTTTTCTAATGAAATGTTGTTGCATGATACATGAAGATACTTAGCCACATACTGTTTTCTTTGAACATCTAAAGAAATCACCTAAAAATGCTTCTAGTAACTTACTGTTAAATTTATATTCTCTTAAATTCTCTTGCTACACACAAATTACTGCTTAATATTTGAATGCAGCCTTGGTCTTAAAAGTAGCGTTAAGCAGTTCTTCTCATTCTCTCCCCAGAATGTGTTCCAAGGATTTCTGTTTGATATAGTATCGCACAAAGCATTTGACATCACTGTTGTGACTTTCATCTGTCTGAATATGGTCATTATGATGGCAGAAAATAACCAGAATGGCAAGGATGTTCTTAACAAAATCAACTTTTTTTTTGTGGCGGTATTTACTCTGGAATGTGTGATAAAAATAATAGCCCTAAGACAGTACTTCTTCACCAGTGGCTGGAACATATTTGATTTAGCTGTTGTGATCCTTTCACTCATTAGTAAGTATCAATCATTACTAGATCAGGTAACGTGTCTTACCAAAACTAAGCCAAATTTCAGGATGGAGTAACCGCTTACTTATATCTGACAAACAAAATTCAGATCCATTGTACTTTTTCAAACTACGCGAAGTGATTCCTTCTGAATGGATGTGTATATGTTTTGCTTATGTTTTTGTAGAGGACTAAAAGGTAAATGGATAGTTTGGTTTTTCTTAAATATGAGTTTTATTGAGTGATTAACAGAATAGGAATTTAATGCAGTAACATTTTCTAAGCTATTAAACTGTTAAGTGTTTTTATGCTTTCATTTTGCATGTAATCACGTTAACTGTTGTTTTCACAGTAAAAGTAAATTCAGGTTGAAAATACATTTGTATGAAAAAAGGGAAAGATTTATTTCATTTTCCAGGACTTTCTTTCAAGAAGGCAGTTCCTGAGGGCTGATTTAGAAAGCTCAGGAAAATTTAATTGCTCAGCACCATTCTAAATCTGGGCCACTCCTGATGACTGTGAAAATTGTTATTAAAGCTGGCTTGGTTTTCTTCTGCTTTTCAGACAAATGGTTGCTAATTGTTTCCTCTACAAAGGGTCATACATAGCTTTAGTTTCTTGTACAGTTTGTTTGGACTGTGCTTCCTACTCAGGTTCAGGTTATATCATAGAATGAAGGATGGGAAAGAAAAACTTATCTGCGTTCTCTGCTTCATCCCGAAGCGCAGTAACCTTTGGTGTCCCACGCAACCCAAAAAAATTCTGACTTCTTAAGTCTTCTGGTTTTAGTCATTTACATTGCTGCTGTATCACTGAAGGTACTCATTTTTCTGATAGGATTATAGAATAAAGTGTGATGGAGGATGAATACTGGAAGATCAATTGCCTTTATTTTCTTATTGCTCTTCTCTGATCTCATTCAAGTACCAAGCATTAATGAAAGTCTCACATTCAGCATGTGGCTTAGGTGTGTAGAAGAAACAGCAATCAGACAGCAGCTAGGAGACAAGCCCCGTAGCTTCCAGCACAGGAGCTGAATGGATTTAAAAGGATTTTTTAAGTACTTGAGCAACGTGTAATTTCATCCCCTGAATTAGAGAAATCTGGGAGAATGCAGTTTCCAAACTACACATAATCTTGAAACCTCTTTAATATTTAAAAGTATTACTATTTATCTTTCTTTTCATAAGCTCTTTTGTAAGCAATTGCAGTATTAATGATAATGTTTTTGTCGTAAGTGATGTAACTTGATCAATGTTCCGTTCTACACCGGGAGCATAGAATATAACAAAATGGACATAAATAGGGAATTTCACTAATATGTCTTGACAACATTTTGTTTTCTTTTTTATTTAAAAGGTAATGGACTTGCTGAAGGCTTTCGAACTTTGTTCTCTCCTACACTTTTGAGAATTTTTCGTTTGGCACGAATTGGCCGAATCCTGAGATTAATTCGGAGAGCTAGAGGAATTCGAACTCTTCTTTTTGCTTTACTGATGTCTCTTCCTGCACTGTTTAACATTGGTCTTTTGCTTTTTCTGGTTATGTTCATTTATGCCATTGTGGGCATGACAAACTTTGCCTGTGTTGGCTGGGAAGGCGGGATTGATAACCTTTTCAACTTTCAAACATTTGATAGTAGCATGCTCTGTCTCTTCCAAATCACAACATCAGCTGGGTGGGATGGGCTTTTGGTCCCTCTGTTAAAAGGAGCTGATTCATGTGCTCCCAACTTAAATTTAACAGATGAACAGAAAAAAAATTGCACAAATAAGGAGGTTGGTATTTTATTTTTTGTAAGCTATGTCATTATATCATTTCTCATTGTTGTAAATATGTACATAGCTGTCATTTTAGAGAACTTCAGTGTTGCCACTGAAGAAAGCACAGATCCTCTTTCTGAGGATGACTTTGATATGTTTTATGAGACCTGGTCAATTTTTGATCCTCAGGCAACACAGTTTATTGAATATTCTGCACTTTCAGACTTTGCAGATGCTCTGGCAGAACCTTTACGTATTCCAAAGCCTAATAAAATTCAGCTCATATCGATGGACCTCCCTATAGTTACTGGAGATAAGATCCACTGCTTGGATATCTTGCTTGCTTTCACTAAAAGGGTTTTAGGAGAATCTGGGGATATGGGTGGTCTTGAATTACACATGGAAGAAAAATTTGTAGCTGCCAATCCATCTAAAGTTTCTTACAGGCCAATTACTACTACCCTTAAAAGAAAACAAGAGGAGGTATCAGCTCTTATTATTCAAAGGGCCTTCAGGAGGTATTTGATGCAGCGTTCTTTTAAAAATAAATCTTTCTTACACCATCATAAACATTATAGCAGCGCTGTCTTACAAGAAGAAACACATGAGAAGGAAAGTCTTATTGCATCAGTGCTTAATGAAAATGATGGTAGGAAGCTAGATAAATCACGGACTATATCTTCCATATCTCTCCCTTTATTTTATGATGGTATTACTGAAGCAGAGAGCGATAACGTGGACACATAAGGTTGCCCCAGGCTGCAGCATTTTTGATTAAACCAATATTAGTTATTTTCAGATGAAAAAATACTTTGATCCCAGAGAACAATACTCTAAATTCAGAATAAAGATGACAGCCTTTAAATATTGTGATTGTTCAGTTTTGCAAATCCTCCTTAAAGGAATTAAGGTTTGAACAACTATATCATAAATATTAGAGAAAAATCAAACAATGGAATTTTTTTCTTCAGCTACTGGAATAGGTGAGTTAATTTTTACACCTGTCATTTTTTGTATTACTACATATTTCTGTGTTTACAAGAGAAATCTGTAAAAGATCAGTTGTAACTGTAATATGATTTATAAGCACACAAGGCTGTAGAATAATGTATATCTCTTTACAGATAAAGCCTAGTTTGAAAAATTGGTCATTGTAGCAAAATTAAATAATTACTATGTTTTCTTCAAAAGAACTCTCACAAGACACTTGAATATAATCAGCCACTAATTTCTATGTTGTTTGGGACCATCTTCCTCCTAGTGCCTTTGCATGGATTTATTTATGCTTAAGAATTTTTACACATGCACCTAAATGGATTTAACATATCATCCTCAGTTAACTGTGCTTGAAAGTTGTATGTAATTTGTTCTTTGTAACATTCACTGTATGAATGTTGTGATAATAATAGTTACCAAAATTAAAGGATGTTATTCAAGAGGTGGTGTTCCCAGAAAATCTTAAGAACTATTGTACATAAAATTTCACCACTCTAATTCATCCAAATGTCGTAGAAAATATTAATTAGTAATCTGAAAAGGAGTTTGTGGTATATCTTACGAGACAACATTTATTAAAGTTAGAGGAAGTATTTATTTCATTTGCTCTGAAAAAAAAGGTGTATGAACAATGTGTATGAATATTACTTTTACTGGGTTTTTTGCTGTTTATATTGGTCAGGTGAAGTGTCATGGTGGCCTCAGAACTACTAGTGAAATAGGATTATTTTAGATTCTTCAATAAAGAGTTCAGATGCTTATGCATTTTTGTCTGTTTTGTAAGATATATCTTCAGTTTCAGTTTATTACAAGACAAAATCTGTTATTAGAGGGATAGAACCACAGTGTTATAATTTACCAAAAAAGCGACCTATTAGCACAAGAAAATTGAAAATATTTTACTTTTTACAGGGAATCAGAAAATATTTTAGCATTTTCAGGCCAAGGTTATCAGGAACAATCACGTAATTACTCAGTTCTTACTGTCATTTCCCTTGTTAAATGCAATTAAAATATCTCAGATTTAATCAAATCTAGGCTGTTGGTAGGTGAAATAAAGAGGCACGAAAGCCGAGAGTTAAAGAGTTCAGATACAGTGTGGTTTGAACTAGCTTTATTACTTCCAGAACCAGCTTGTGTTAAAAAAAAAAGTTGACAAAGAAGGTCTGCAGACCTCCTAGTATAGCTTAGAAGTTTGCACTCGATGTCAGCAGCGCTGGTCAGGGGGATGCAGAGAGACTTGGTGGGTCTGCTTGAGACCTACTTCTGTCCACCTTGGGTTGCTTCTGTGTCTACGGTGCAATAGTGATGCTTTTGAGGTGAAACTGTTCTGTTTGATGGGATCTGGAATGAGCCAACAGCTTTTGCTCATGGCTCAGATACCATTAGATGGCAGCATTTACTGTGTTTTAGAATATTGCCAGTCAGTGAAATTGATGTTGAACTCCTACACTTCAACATGCAGGTATTCAATTAATTGTAAATAACTATAGAAAATAATGTCATAACTCTCCTTTTTTTTTTTTTTTTTTAAATTATCCTGGGCTTTCAAGCTAGCCACAGGTCTCAGTAGGTGCTTGTTTGCTGACTGCTCTGGTTTTCCCATGTGACAGATTGACAGACCTTAACGATGGTGAAGTACTGCCTCCTGAAAAAAAAACCAAAACATTCTCCTGTGTACTGGGATCTTCCAGGGGGTGGTTTCAAGAATATAGCACTGTAGCAGGAAATGCTTGCTAGGTAAGAGTGCTTTGTTCTTGCATATTGGAAAAGGAGGGAAGATTGGAAAAGCCATACGAGAGTATTGTAAACACTAATAATATGTAACAAGATGCCAATTTTTTTGTAATTAATGTAATCTTTACAATTTAAAATTCTGTTGTTTGAGTGCAACAGCAGGTGCTGTGCCCTGTCCCAGAATTAGTAATACTTCCAAGGTGAACACTTTTTTTCCATTGTAGCTGTGGGCAGCAATTTTTGACTAAATTGCACATGACATAAACACATCCTTGGTGATTATTTTACCTCAGAAATATACAAAAGCACAGTGCAAATTTAAAAGTCTGACCGACTTTTTAGTATTGCATTTTTAGTATAAGCATTAAAGCAGCCTTAGCACGCTGTTGCAGGGTGGAAAGGAGAACGGTGATATCCAGCTGTTGCAGCTTCTTCATGCTAGCATTGCCCAGAAGCCAATTCAGCTGCTGAAGTAGTGCAGAGTCTCTTTAGAAGACTACATACGGTGATGAGTTAAGAGCAAGGAACAGGTGGGAGTTTTTGAAAATTCTGGTATCTGGAACTGTGAATTACTCCAGGTAAAACTGCTTGGGCATACATGAACTTCATGAGATGTGGTCAGGCATGCTTGGAACACAGTGGAAAAATACTCCTTTCTGTTCATGAAGTTTGAGACTTAAATCAGAGGACACCAAAAACAAAAAGAATATTGGATCCCTCCAGTAACTAAACACTGTGTGTGTAAAGCTAGTGGTGAGTTCCTGAGGACCGGCAATATCATACATAGCAATACTGCCTCCTCAGTGGTGATGCAGAACTCCATTATTACATTTCCATTTATCACTTTCCTGTGTAGAAATAGTTAGCAACCGACCAACGGTAATTAAGAGTTTTCTCCTGTTTTTGTGATAGCCCTGCATCCCTGAGAACAGGCTTCATAAAGCTTTTGTGGACACTGTTCTGTTACTTTCTGGAGCTCTTCAGTTAAACCTTGCAATGTTTGCACTATCCATAGCGTATCTTCAGGGCTCAAAGAAGCCCCATATGTAGTTATTTGGAAAGAAATGTACCAGAAGGAGAATCTCATCATAGCATCTTTTCCCTGAACCTACCAAAGGTTATTGCACGTGAGAAGTGTGTTGCCTGCAGTGTCACTTTCCAAAGACATCAGTGAGGTAAACATTCTGTCTCAACTTGAGGAATCCCTGCAACTTGCATTATGCAAGAAGACATGCTAAAATATGCTTTTCTAACTCATATTTGGAGTAAATGTTCCATAGGAATAGCACACCTGATGACTCTAGCAGCATTAGGCAGGGAGCAGGATTATTACTAGAGAAGATCTCTATCATATTATGCTGAAATGAAGTAGAACAAATTTTCAATACTTATGAAAAAAGTTACAAAGATGTAGGAATTATATTTAAATACTATGGTGAACAACTCCCAGCTAGTAGCAAGTCTGACTTAGACTTGCTTCAGCAGACTTCACAGGCTTTACTTTCTGAAGTTGCTCTGTCTCACCTGCCAAGGAAAGGTTCTGCCAATTGCTTCGCAGGGATGAACAATACAAATGGGCCTGGGACATGCAGAGCTGACCATCTCTTTTGCTCCTCAGAACATGGACTGCCTTCAGTATGACCACCCTAGACCCCATCCCAGAGTATCAGCTGATCAGTAACATCCACTCCTGCTATTGGTTCACGTCTGTCTTGGAGTTGTCTTGGAGATACCTTGGAGAACTGATCAGATATATCGTAGGTACTGAGATCTAGTTCAGCAAGACTATTGCTGTCCTGGCAGGTAGGATCACCACGTTTTGAGTAGGTTTCACTCCCATGAGCCCTCTCTGTGTTTTCCCAGCCTTTCTTCTTACTGCTTAACATTAAATATTAAAATTTTCTAGTGGAAGGTGTCCCTGCCTGTTGCAGGGGAGTTGGAACTAGATGATTTCTAAGGTGCCTTCGAAATCAAACCATTTTATAATTCTATGATTAACTTAATGTACTGTCTGCTAAGTCTGTGTGGTGAAAGCCGATGCAGACTGCCTGTGCAAGTCAAAACACGCTCATATTAGCTAACTTGGCCTCTTACATGTAGATAATGGTGTGTAAGGAACCAGTATTTTCCTTTCTGCCATCTATCGCATCTCCTTTCTACCTGTTCTAGGTTTGGATAGCTCTCTTCAGTTTTAGTAACTTGGCTGTTGCTGAATTCAAAAATTCATAGTTATTAATATTTTTAGTGGCATAAAAAAATCATTGCCCAGCTTGTGTTTCATCAACACCAAGAATAATACAGAAATATAACAGAAAATGGAGTATCAGTAATCCCATTAGCCAATTAACTTATCCCAGTATCTCATCACAGATGCGAGATAAAGGTAAGAAAACACCACAGATTGTGATGGCCAAGCAAATAACAGTGTAACATCCCTCTCTTTTGGTATCCCTAAGTGTCATAAATTACTAGCAAGAGGAAGATAGCCTGACATGAGAGATTAGAAGAACAAGAAATGGTACAACTAAACGGTCAGATTGTTTGGAAGCAGCTGGTACAAAAGAAACCTTGAACAGGAAACAGTAATTCAGGAAACGAGAATGGAAATGGATGGGGAGAAGATATGAACTTTGGATAAGAAAGGACTCTCTGGAATGTTGAATACACACTTCAGGAATCACTGACAATCACATATTTCCTGCTAAATCCAGGAAGGTTGAAAAGAGCATCCATTATGCTTTCCCTGTCTGTATAACGAATAGAATATCTTAGTTCCAGAAGTGAAAACTATATAATAAAAAAAGGCTCCACCAGCATCTTAGAGATCTGTATTCCTAAGAAATACATCAGCAGTTCACAGCAAGTTTTTTTGATAAAATCTACACTACAAAACATCCAATATTTCTGATACTTTGAACAGAAGGAAAATTCCTACTTCATCCTAAATCTGGCAACAAAATAGCCTAGGTTTTGCTTTAAATGTGTGCATACTATCCCAGTTTATCACAGGTTTTACTAATTCAGCCAGAGCTTTCCAGTGCTCTACTACCAACTGGTAGTCATAAATGATTAAGAGTCAAATTCCACGTCTGTTGCAAATTAGTGTAACTGGAGTATTTGGGCTCATCAAAACAAGAGACATATTAGAGCAAGTCCAGTGGAGAGCCATCAGGATGTTGGAGCACGTGATATGCAAGGAAAAGCTGAAAGACTGGTTTTTTGAGTCTTAAGAAGAGAAGGTGCAAGTGTGGATCTTATTTTTGACTTCAACTATACAATGGGTGGTTGTAGAGAGGTGAGACAGTGATACAGACAGGAGACCACAGGCACAAGTTCCAACAAGGGAAATTCTGATTAGACATTAGGAAAGAAATCCCCAGTGAGGGTGGATAAACTTTGGAACAAATTGCCAAGACATGTTGTGGGATCTCTGTCCTTGAAGAAATTCAAAACTCAACTGGACAAGACACTGACCAGCCTGATCTAGCTCCAAACTTGAATCTACCTTTGAAGGTGGATCCACCTTGAGTTGGGTTAGTCAGACTTCAGAGGTTCCTTCCAATCTAAATTACTTGATGATTCCATGATGGTAGCCACATGCTTTGCAAACTTAAATATTATGGCTAAACAGGACTTACCCACATTAAACAACAGCCATTTTCTTTATCTGGGAATCTGAGTCTGTATCAATCAGTATTATTCTGAGTACACAGTTCTAGTCTCTCTGTATGACAGGGTGAAAAATTACTGCAAATTAATGAGAGATTTCTATCTGTCGACCCCTGGAAACCAAATGATGAGTCCTTTGTAACTTCTACAACATCATGCCAGGTTTCTTTCTCAGAGTTTCTTCAATACCCCCATCCATTATAAAGATACTGAGTGGATTCAGAGCTGAATGTGGTGGCACAAGTTTAGGCTCTTTCCCCTGCCAATTCCAGAGAAAATATGTGAAGGCATCAACTTAGTAAGTGGTTTTATTGATCTACAGAGACTTTTGAAAGAGCAATAGAGATGTTTTGGCAACCTCTCAGGAAAATATAGCTGTTTGGACAAATCTGTTGCAGTTATCTGCTTCATGGTTCCATGGAGCTAAGGCAAGACAGGCCAAGCTGATGTTGGTAATAGTCATCACCTTAATGCAGAGCTGCTGGAGCTCTGGGCAGATTGAGGGCCATGCAGTTTCCTCTCCTCTCCAGGTTCCAGGGAAGATAGGCTTATGTAAGTGCATTCAAAGGTCAGAGATTCATAGGTTAGACTTAAGACAACAGCTTCCATACCTTGCTGCCCAGACATGGTGTAGAATTTGTCCCCAAAGGTGTATTAAAGTAGTCACTAGAAAGATCAACTCTTACATAATTTTTCTTTTATATATTAGTATCCTTCTTGAAATGAAGAGAGTCGAACTGGAAATAGTATTTTAATAGTGGTCCTGCTATGCTACCAGTCTTAACATTCTCTGCAGGATTTGTCAGCAAAGATTTCATACCACTCCTTCTATTGTTTTTTTGTGTGGCTGTGGCTGGAGTAATAACACAGACAAAATGAAGCAACTAGAAACTCATCCTTTTGTTCTTCACTTGATACGCTGTTTGCTGCTGCTATTAGTGAAACTTGTAACTGCTGCAGCCAGAAGTTCATGTTTGTGTAAGAAGATGGGTATTCATGAAAATACTTCCACCTGCTGCTTCCCCCACTCTTCTGAGCAGCATCTGTAGAAAATTTCTCCCCCTTTTCAATGAAACAACAGTAAGTTTTAATTCAAATAACAGCAACAAGACCCCATCACAGCACCTTCAAAGAGTTTCTCCCTACACATACGTAGTGCCCATCAATATAAAAATTGTGCTTATGTCCAATGTGCACACCCTACTTCAGCTTCCTCCTAGAAATTGTTTTTTTCTGCCAGCTGTGCAAAATGCAGAGTATCCCATGGGTGTGAGAACATCAAATACAATGGGTAACAGTTAAGGTCTCTTACTTTCCCCTGAGCAGGGAGTTCATCCCTTAACAAACAGCCAATACTCCAGGTGGCAAACACACAAAAAATCCAGATAGGAAAGAGAATATTAATGTACAAGCATGGATAAAGTCGGTGTAAGCTGCACTTGCTTATACACCTGAGAATCCACTAACAAAATACAAAGTTATAGGAAAAACTAAGGTTTTGTTAATTCTGCTGCTTATGCGAGTAGCTGGCATTTATTTGAGAATACTAGATCTAAAAGTATGTTTGCACCATATGTTCTGATCAGTTTACATGCTGCAGTTTCAGCCTGAAACATGCTTAAACTGATAAATGCTTAAACTGATATTCTACTTTAGCTGAATAACATCTCAAATAGAATAGAATTCCTTTTTGAAATTTCTCTCATTGTTATTTTGTTTCGTTATGTCGTTTCATTACGTGCATGGCTGCCAAAAGAGAATGTTGTTATAGTGATACCACTAACTTAATTTTCTACATTCACCCCATTTTCAGTTCGGGGCAAAGGTATTTTTTTCCTGTGTGACTGCCCAGTAAAACCCTACAATGGAGAAAGGCTCAGAGGAGATGAGCAAGGGTGACCTGCCCAAGAAGCTCAGAGAATAAGGTAGGGTGTGACTGACCACAAGCTGTTCCAAAGAAAGCCAGTTTATCTCAACACAGAGGGACTGAAGGGTGGCTTTTGTTGTAGATAAACAGCTATCAACAGTTGGGTGGATCAGCTGGTGGGCAAATCCTTCTCCCTGAGTTGGTGAGAACAGCATGAGGCGAGTGTATATGTGGTTCAGCCCAACAGAGAACGTAGAAACTGAACAACTAACAAAAGAATTTCAAAAAGAGCAATAGGCTTGAGCTGCTTTAACCCAGATACTTCAACCCAGAGGCCCAGCATCATGATGGTGAACATATTATGGAGAGGGTAATGGAAATCACGTTGTTGTTGTGGTTGAATGGTGTATTGCACTTGCTATACTTTGCCAAGTGTAACCTTACATTTGTATTGTGATTTCAGCATATTATGTAGCACTCTGCTAAATAAAAAAATCCCATGTATTGTTCAATATCTTCAAATAAGTAAATTTGATATTAATCATCACACCCTCCATGCATAGAATATCTAAAAGAATCTGCTCAGAGAGTATTGGGCTCTGCCAGCCAGGCATGGCTGTTCTGGTTTCTGCAGTTATCCAGAGTCACAATATAAATGAGCAAACAATTAGAGAAACGCTTTTCTAATTTTTAAAGATGGGAAAATGGTAAAAGAAAAAAGTTATGATTTTAGAACCTGTTCGCTCATCTTAATGATTATAGAAACAGTGACAACAGCTGTCATCATTTAAGGTTATAAATTTTGTATGTTTATCTATGTATACAGAAACAGGTATTTTAATTGCAGTGCGATTAAATTAACTTCATAATGTTGCATAGCATGCCATGAATAATATATAAGAAAAATCTATCTCCGTATTTCCTGGTTTGATGATGCTGATTAGTAGATTTGAATACTACATCCAGCTGTAGTAAAGGAGAAAACAATGGCCTTGATTGACAGAAGCTTTCATTTTCAAGTGCCACATCATTGCCCCACTCATGTTAGAACAGTACACACTGTCCAAGGAACCATTTCTCACCAGAAAATGCAATGGTTCAAATCTGTCTTTGTGGCCACCTCTTAAACAGTGCCCATGTTTCATAGATTTAAGCAAAGAGGATCATTTGTAAATCTCTGTGGAGTAGTAAGCCGTTTCCTCACAAGACGCTTTTTGGCTTTCTGAAGGTGATTTGGTTAACCTGCTTCTCTACATAACCAAATGTCATTCCATCCTTCTTGTAAGGCTTTCATCTTATTCCATCTTTCTGTGATGTTGAAGAGCATAGAGATATTTACTGGGTTTAGAATGCTGCTGGCCTTTTGCTGGTGCCAGTCCTACTAAATGCAAACTTGAATTCCCAAGTGCCTTACCCCAGCAAAGAGAAAAGTCTCTGGCTGGCCTCAGACCCCAGAGAGAGAAGTAAATCCCCAGAAATCTTATAGGAAGGTCTGCCCTTCCCAAACATTTAGCAATTGGATGGTATGGGGTATATGTTCCCCAATTAATAAACAAAGACTGTCCTATGGTTGCCCAATGTTGTAAGTGAAGAGTGGAGGCATGGTTGCATTTTTCCATAAGTTTTGCTGCCTTAAAAAGTAATCTCTACCCAATGCACCACTTCTGGTTTTATGATCTGATGATTTGGTTTGCAAAGGAAAAAAATCCTGCTTGTCAGAAGCCAGCCTCCCTCACTGAAAAAAGAAACTGAATCCAGTTTCAGTCACGGAATAAGATGCTGTGTGAAACTTGTAGAGAAATACAAGCACTTCTTTCCTTTTCCTCTCACCCTTTATCTTCCCACCTTTTTCCTTTTTGACTTGAATTTCTTTATATTTTATGTGTTGCAAGGAATTGCATGGTAAAAATGTTGTGGTTAAGATATGAGAGTTAAACCAGCATCTAAATATCCTGTGCTGTACGTGTGTGATACCTGGTATCTAGAAAATGTCTGTATTCTTGTAAGTAAATAAGAATGAAAGTGCTTATAAAATAACATAAAGGTGTGACCCCAGTTACAGGACATTTGATTTACTTGGAAAAAAGCCCCCAAATTTATGCATTTATATGTGCAAATACTCTTGTGTGTTTATGATATGTTACAAGTGCCAACTACAGTAGGCTGATTGCTTGAATTTGTTCTTTTGGAGGATAATGAAGCTCACATGTTGCAAGAAATATTAGGATGACTAACACAGGTGAGACACTGATGTTATTTCAGATTACTACTTCCTCTGGCCTTTAGATTATTTTGACACAAAAATACTTGTGCCAGACAAAGTGCCGATGCTTAGAACATCACACATTTCAAGGGCAGGAGAAGATCCCTTTGACCTTCCAACCCTGTGTTCCTGTTTCCACAAATTCAAAGCTCTAGTTTTAGCTTTAAAAGATGAGGGTGAGACGAGTGATGAAACAAATCCTTGATTTTTTTTTTCCGTTCTGTTTGTTGAATGTGATAGACTTTTAAAGTGTGTCTTCTGAGAGGCAATTTCAGACACTTCTCTTTGCATCGTCCAATTATGCATTGGCTGCGGCTCGCTGTATCTATCAAAGTGTCACAGATGCTTTCATGTAGGCAATATATTGCTTTTTCAGACCCAAGAGAGGGGAAAATTCAGGCACCCCAGCGTCTTCTCCTTAAGTAGGTGTTGAGCGAATTAGCCCCATTACGTTTCAGCGTGCATTAGCCCGCTAAAGAGCTGGAGGAAGATTCCTTTGTGTAAATGACCAAATGGTTTCGCTGTGTATGTGTATTAGTCATTTCCTGTTGTTCCTTAAAGTTCTTGATGCCTGATATTTAAAAGATTTTAATTTCCACGAGCATAACTTAAAAAAAATATTTTCATGAAAGAAAATATTCCCAGGTGTTAAAAAAACCTGTAATTCATTATTTTTAATATCATCAAATTAGATTACTTTTTGGCTCAAAGAACACAACAGTTTCTCAATTTGCAAATACCCATATACTTGTCCTGTGATGAATGTGGTTCCTTGTATACAAAGCTTCTCTTCCTTCCCAAATAATTTCTGCTGCTGTTTCCAGATTTAATCATAGACCATGCAAAGGAGAAGCTGTTTGGGCCCTCAATCAGAGGACTTGGGTGTCTCACCTGGGACGAACATGCTCAAACCAGCAGGATGAAGGCTCTTCAGCTGTCTTGAGATACTAGGTTGGAGAAAAGCATTGTAGTGGTGAACTGATGCCTTTGACTGCGAAATTTGCCTCTTCTCACACTCCTACTGCTACATAAGGAGTTAAAAGATCAACTGAAAATATACAAAAATTGGAAAAAAAAAATTGTATGTTCAGTTCTCTTCTACCACAGGCTAGAAGAGCCAGAGAGGCCATCATCAGATGGGAAACTGCAAAAGAAGAGGCAGAGATGCTGAAGAAAGACCTTACAGAAATATGTAGTAGATGCAGAATTAACGTTGTCAAGATTACAAAGGAAAAAGTGAAAATTCCTGCAGAAAACTGCTCTCTTCCAGATAAGGTGGAAAGAGTAAAGGGGGTAGTTCAAAGTGCAGAGCTGGTGTAATGAGCTGGTTGGGGGTTGTCCAGCTTGGACCTTCTTTCACAACCATTTTGCGCACAGAAGAGGACCTCATTTTCTGAACAGTATTAGACACTCCTTTTTACAACTGTTCCAATCTGGTGAATAGCAGTCTCTAAATCACCATCCTCTGCCAAACAGACGCTTTAGTCAATCATCTCATTATGCATTAAAGAGCTTATCCACTTGTACTCTGTGTATAAGTACTTAGAATTGGCTGCTCCTGAAGGCTACCATTTATTCTCACCAACCTGAACCTTGATTCTAGGGCGTAATATCCTCAACTAACTAAAGTTGTCTTGGATTTACATCAGATAATCAGGTTTTTGTGTTTTGCTTCTTCATAAAAAATAGAAATATAATGGATAAAAAAAATTTCTTAAGGAGTAAATACCCTACAGTAAATATCCAGTGTCTGATACAGCTAGGGAAATCTCTAGATATAGTTCGTGCTGCTTGATGAAATAGTATTAGGAATATTAATTTTCTAACTTGATTTACTTCACTACCCTAATTCTCTTATTATTATTTTGATAGACCACTGAGGAGAGAGAAAAAAAAGCAATCCATATTTTTCCATTTGAGCAGATGATAAGCAAATTTTCCTGATTGAAATGTGCATTGGACCATTTAGAAAGCTGAAGATTACTGTATGTAACAGAATGATTTTAATACATACTTACAAAAAAAAGCAATTTCCTGTTACTGTGTTATACCAATTATCCATTCAAAAGATTTTGAATTTTACATCACCATGATTTTTTTTTTTAGCATTTCATTCTCTGATAAAAGGAAATGAGATTCCTTTATACTAGGTCTTTATTTTGACAAAGATGCCAATTAACTACTTTATACCATTTAGACTTCACTATTATGTGGATCAGAAAATGGCTTCAGCTATTCTTTTAAACTAAAGCAGCAATGTAATACATTATAAAAGCTACTCTAATCTCTGTGCAATAAAAGGCCTTCATAAATCACTGAAAGCTCTCTGCAGCATCATTTCCTTGGTTTCAGGTTGGTCTACGAATCCCACGTATGTTAATAGTCGTCTCATAAACAACAATTTATGAGGGTTTCCCCTCTTGACCAGAAGCTCTCAGTCCCCATTGTATTATAAGAGTGTTATTAAAAAAACCAAACAACACAACACTGAAAAGTTTCTAGTTTTGTAAAGTCACAGGAACATGGTGCAGATGAACACGGCTCCTGAGCTGACAAACAGTTATACATTTTGGAGGCTAGTTCCCATACCATAATTGCATTGACAGAATAAAATCAATAACACATCCCCCCAAAAAATGGAAATTTTATTTTTTTATAGGAAAAAGAAAGCATGAGATGAGTGATTTGGTCCTAAATTTATCTATTCAAAACCATATCAGCTAAGGAATTCCAAAAGAGCTTAAGTTGTTATACTCAAACAGTACACACACAGAAGTTGCAAAATTAATTTTTTTCCAGTCTGTGCTGGTTGACATCAGAAATCACAATATTTGCAATTGAAAAGCTATCATTTATTATTTTACTTATAGGTACACTGTTCAAGATATGTAAGGTTTCTTTTGCTTAATGGTTATATAATTCTGCATTCAATGTCTGAAATCTGTCAAAGAATTTTGACATGAAATATTGTTAGCAACAGTGAAGAAAAGGTATTGCAACACCGGCATCCTTTCCCAGATAAAGAACTTTACACACTAGATATTAACACTTGCTATTTGGTTTTCATCTCCTTTCTCCCACATTGTGCAGCTGAAATGGTTCTGACTGACGCATCGTTATGAAATGAAAAACTAGGATTGGTTACAAAAGGCAAACCCACACTGTATCCTCAGAAGAAGATGATAGTGAAATGCGAAAGGAATTTACAGTTAAGATTTCCAAATCATATCTAACTTCTCAGAAAGGACCAGAAAGTAATCCTTACTAAACCTGGTGATGATGTTGTGAGATTCCAGAAATATATGCAAAAATATTTGCACTTGTGCAACTCATCTGCTGTCTCCCAATTAAAGCTGCCATTGTGCTCGCCGTTGTGTCCCTGTTACTATAGCAATGAAATACATGTAAAAACCTGGATGGATGCTGACTGATTGCTGCACCTGATATATAATTTTTCACAATCTACCTTCCATTCATTATTTCTTAAATAGCTATAAAATAGCACAATTTATCATAACAGATAGGTATGTGCACACATACTAATTCCAGCATCATCAGGAACCATACAGAAAGAAGTTGGTGGTTATTTTAAAAAGAACTAAGAAATGAAATTATTTTGTAATTATTTTTAAGTAACCGTTCCCAACCCTGAAGTTATTGCTACAGTGTGGAGGGTAAAACTGAACAGCAATTTGAATCTCACTTTAAACTGACTGTTCAGCTTTATTGTAGATTAAACTACTTTACATTTAATGAATATTCCTCTTTTCTAAGAGCAAATGCAAATCACATGAATATGTTTCATTTGTCTTTAAGTATTAATTTTTCTCAAGTTCAAATACCCATTAACATCAAATATTTACCTACTTGCATCAAGCCATTTCTGTATCATTTGAAAATGCAGATGTTGCTCAACTTTTTAACTATCTCTATATCTTTTCCCTCTGAACACCATTTTTTAATAGACTATTTCCATATGTTTTCTTTACAAATGGGAAATGCTTTTTAGCTCTTCTTCACTTAGTAAGGTTGAGATTTTGTCAGAGCAGCGTCTACATTTCTACTTTGTCAAATTTCTTCCAGCCTGAGGTTTATTTCCCACCAGCTGCTTTCATTGACTTTAATGTGCTGAGGTTGGAGGTTCTTCACTTTTTCTACTGATGGAGGAGGTAGGACTCAAACAGCCTTGCTGTGAGTACAATGGGCAAAATAAGGATTTAATTTTGGACAGGGAAGGAAAAGTCACTACCAAAGGTGCCTCACCTTTCTGTGTCCAGCAGGGAATCTCTGTTTTCTCCCTATGTATTTAAAAGGAGGTGGGACACACCTAAATTCTTGTTTACAGTCAGGGGAGCATTTATCAGCACAATCAGTGGAACCTAGACAGCTGCTTGTCTCACCTTGAACTGAACATGCATTTTGTTCATCTACTATCGTTCGACATTTCTGCATTTTTCTTGTGTTTGCTGCCATTTGCAGGCTACACTGAGAGCTGTGACCCAAAGCCACATCACAGCACAGACACCTGCTTTCTCCAGCAGTCATTGGGATAAAACTGCCTAGATGCTAGAACTAGTGTAGTTATCTCTTTGCCATGAGTGGTTAATGGGCTTGGATAACTCAGGACACACGAGGAATATACGTTGAATGCAACCTGTAAAAGAAAGTGCCCTCTGAAAACACCCTGGGATATTTTTAATTACAGAGAACTAATCATATAATCATAGGATGGTTTGGGTTGGAAGGGACCTTAAAGATCACCAAGTTCCAACCCCCTGCCATGGGCAGGAACACCTCCCACTAGCCCAGGTTGCTCAAAGCCTCATCCAGCCTGGCCTTGAACCCCTCCAGGGATGGGGCATCCACAGCTTCTCTGGGCAACCTGGGCCACTGCCTCACCACCCTCACAGTCAAAAACTTCCTCCTAATATCTAATCTAAATCTGCCCTCTTTCAGCTTAAAACCGTTACCACCCATCCTGCCACTCCACTCCCTGCTTCAGTCTGGGCCAGAGCTGACAAGTAACTTACCCATCTCAAGGTCAGCTCAAGGACCTGGGAACAGCTGAGATAAACATGGGATAAACTGCTTTCTTCACCTGTAGATGACAATTCCTTCTTACCTCTAGAAACTGCAGGTTATCTTTCCCCCAAGGCAGAGGAAAATAGCTAACAAGCCGGAAGCCAAGACTAGCTGTTATTTCAAGTCTACCTTTTATTTAAAACTTTGTGTGAAGTGCAAGTTAATTAGCACTGGGGATGGATATGAAAGCTATCTGCACAACTGATCTTAGAGACACTTTGTCGTCACATTCTTAAAAGCGTTTAGAAGCTTAAGTCACATTGATTGTAATGTCATTCAGACAGTGGAAATCCTATCAGGCATCCATATGATTCTTTGGAGGGCATAAATCTCTTTTAAAATCTTCTCTTATTTGTCCGTTCCTTCCATACGAATGCAAAGTGCAGATATTTATCCAAAGGAGATGAACTTTATCTGTCTTCATGGATAACTAAGGGATGGTTCAAACAGCTCAAACTCCCTGAAATTAATGTCAGATGGTTTTAAAGCTATGTAAGACCAATGACAGGCAGATAGCTCGCAGGGAACAAGAGATAATGTGAATTGAATTTGTGTCATGAAGTCTGAGATTCATGTGACTGATCTGAACATGTTACTTTCTGTAAGTGATGTTACCTTGAAGTGTGATAGTGGTGACAATTGTGAAGTCAGATGGATTAGTAAATCTTTTATCTGTTTTAACCTGACATGAGATTTCCTAATTTCATTTGTGGATAGTCTTCCTGACCATACAGATGTGCTTTTTCCCACGAAATTAAACCTACTGTGCAGTGCCCTGTCCAAAGCATCCAAGACATAGTTCAACTTCCTACGGCAACACTCTCATTAAATTTAGAGCCTAGTGAACCAAAGCTTTTGCCAAAAGATGGCAATGTTCCACCAGCACATCAAAGTTAGAGAACTCGTGTACCATGATGACTTCTTTCACCCATTTCTCACAGTCCTACATGCTTAAAAGAAAGTTACTTTAAAGATAGAAGGAGATTGGCAACCAACCCAAATTCAAGAGAAAGTCAAATAGCATTTGTCTCAGTACATTGCAAGACTACTTTCCTTGAAAACTACTCTTCCCCTTCAACCAAAGGTGCCAAAGACGAAATACGGATGGGGTAAAAAATTATTTTATTGATCTTGATTGTATTTTGTATAGGGAAGGATCCGGCACCCAAATCTTCTGGGTCAAAACGTAAAGGGTGAGTGTCAGGAGGATGGAGCCAGGCTCTTCTCTGTGACATCCAGTGATAGGACAAGGGGCAATGGGTGCAAGCTGGAACATAGGAGGTTCCACTTGAATATGAGAAAAAACTTCTTTACAGTGAGGGTGACAGAGCACTGGAACAGGCTGCCCAGAGAGGTTGTGGAGTCTCCTTCTCTGGAGACATTCAAAGCCCGCCTGGATGCGTTCCTGTGTGATCTGATCTAGGTGTTCCTGCTCCAGCAGGGGGATTGGACTAGATGATCTTTCGAGGTCCCTTCCAATCTCTAACATTCTGTGATTCTGTGATTCTGTGAAAACAGGGTTCACATTTTTAATGTATTCCCATGCTGCAGAGCTACATTTTCATATTCCATCCAGAGGTCAGCTGGGTTTCCTTTGATTCATCCCATTTTAACTAGCTGAGATATTAAATGTCCTGAAGGTGAAGTATAATCTAAAATGAATATATCAGCCTTAAGTTCTCTCTTTAGTGTCTGATGATGAAATTTTTTTCTTGTACAGCCAATACTTAATGCAAAGAAGACAACTTCCTCACGCCTTAAAGAGTTCAGCAGCCTGGGTAATTCAGAAATACAACACTCAGGATCCTTTGGATCAGTTTGATTACAAGTGAGATCACACTTTCTGTCCCTAAGCAAACCACACGGAGAAATGAGTACACTCAGTAACAGAAATCTTGGTTCTTGTTCAGGAAAGGCAGGATCCACTAAAATGGCACAGGTCCCTCCTTGGAGAGGAGGACTCCTCTTTTCCCTCCTTGTTTTTGGAGCGTAAGAAAATTGAGTCTTATGGACAGAAGTTTCCTGTGCCATTTATCTTCAGGGCGAGAGAATGAGCCCTGTCCCATTCTTCTAGTAGTGCAGATATAGCTGCAAAGGTGAAGTCACTCCTGTCTTATCCAGCAGGGGCTTCAGCCATGGAGGAGTTGCAGGTTTCAGGAGTGAGTGAACTTTTCCAGGTTCCTCATCCACTCCTTGTATATATC
>NW_010138271.1:0-38462 GCF_000699245.1 Pterocles gutturalis
TGCGGGAGCTGGGGCGTGCCGAGGGGATGGGAGACTCCGCTTAACTGCGTCCTGAGCTGAAGATACCGGTTCTGTATTCAGATGAATTCTAGATCAGGGGTGGGGCGTTTTGGTTATGATATCGAAGGAAGAAAAGACAAAGGCAAAGCTGTAAGTGTTTGGTTTATTTTTTTGAACCGGGCTCTTGGGGCATTCTGCAGCGGCAGCAAAATGACTCAGCAGCGGTGCCTCTTTGGGTTTTACTTGTTGAAATTTCACTTTCTGCAAGCTGAATGGTAGTTTGTCTTTAAGGAGGTGACAAGTTTAATTCTACTAATGTGAATCTTAAAAGTAACTTCTGGTTTAATACATAAAAAATAGAGAAAGCGACGTTTTTATCCATTACTCTTGTTATAGAAGCAACTTTATAAGTGATTTTTCTGAGAACTTGTATTTAAAATTCCTACTGCAAGCTTGATTTTTTTTTTTTTTTTTTTGAGTAGTAAGAAAAAGATGCTGTTTATCACGATAGTGTAGTTCTATATTTTTCTAAGTTTTCTGGTATTGGAGCTGTTGTGAGTAATTTCTCACCAGTGAGAAACAGATAGCAGTGTAGTGTGCTGGTAACCACGTTTTGCATATAGCTGAAACAATCAGCTAAATTCATACTAAATGCATGAAGTCCTGAAAAAAGTCTGTGAGCTGTGGGTATGGTGTATTTCCCAAAAATGGTAACAGAAAAAAAAATTCACTTTAGGTAAATCTTAGCTATAAAGTTGGCTTGACTTGCTGGTTGTTCGGAGTATTTTCCTTCAGGTGGCGACCTGACATGTTTTAAAGCATCATCTGCTGTAAAGGTAATGCAGGATGACAGGATTAAAGCTTCTGGAGGAAATCATGTTTGTTCTTGACTGAAAGAGGAAATGGTATAACAAAAAGTAAAGGCAGGGAGAAAGGTAGTAGCCATAAGTCGTAATTTGTAAATGCAGGCCTTACTCATTATGCATGGGCAAGGGGGAGACAGAATTCTGATGATGCCGTTAGTCACACAGATTGTCTGCCTCTCTGGGATTCTGTGTGGGGCAGTAACGAGGAAAAATAAAAAAAATCCCCAGGCGCCATAACATATGCTGCACTTGTGACTTTTACTGCCAGTAATCAGACAGTGAAGAACTGAGCTAAAATACTGATTTGACTTTTTAAATTTCTATTGACATTGTCCCACTTTACCTTTCCAACTGTTAATTTACAGGCTCACATGAAAGCTCAAAAAGCAAGTAAAGAACAGCAGTTTGATGTAATGAACAAACAGTACAAACAGCTTGAGAGTCGCCTGGATGAAATGCTCTCTAGGATTGCTAAGGAAACTGAGGAAATCAAGGACTTGGAGCAACAGCTCACTGATGGTAATCTTTTCTTTTTGTCTAACAGTATTTCTTATATTTAGGATAACATGGCAATTGAACTGGGGATTCAGTTTTGTTTATCTTCACTTAGTTTGTTTTGTAAATGTGGTTTCTTAACTATCTCAAATTTGTTTTGGATTTCTGCAGGTCAAATAGCAACAAATGAAGCACTGAAAAGGGATTTAGAAAGTATTATAATTGGATTACAGGAATACCTGGAAAGTGTGAAGTGTCAAGCAAAACAGGCCAATGATGAATGTAAGGAGTTGCGGAAGGATAAAGAAACTTTGCTACAAAGATTGGCAGATCTAGAAGAGGAAAGAAACAACCTGGAAATAGTTGCCATGGATGCAGAAAATATGAGAAAAGTAAGGCTTAATACTATGTTTTTTCACAAATTTAGAATCTGAATAAACGTAAAAAAAAAAAAAAGGGGGCAATAGCAAAGCACAGTTTCTTGGATAAAATACTTTTTTGATATGGTAGGTTCAACTGGATGTGCCCATACACATTAAGAACAGAATTTGGCCTTTAAAACCAGTCCCAAGAGATATAGAGTAAATCTGTACCTATGGAAGCTGTCTCAGATATTACCTTTCAAACATTACTAGAAGGGGATTTGCAGTTGATATCACAGTGAATTGCATTAGTGAAAACTGTATGAGGACACTAGCTGAGGGTGTATTACTGGCTTGCATCTGTCCTATCAGCGAATTACTTAGAGACCTGTCTTAGCATCCTGATAAGTTTTACATAAACCTTAATACCGGGGACAACTGTGTATCACTTCAAGCTACACCTTCCTAACCCGAGTGTAGATTTCTGTACGATCTGTTACAGTAGTGTCACTGTCCTGACCTTTGTATGTAATCATGCCAACTAGCTTTAAGTTTAAATGTTTAGTGATTAGGGTTAGTGTGCTTATTTTGATCTATCTGCTGTCACCTTCACGATGAGCTCCAGAGGAAGAGAGGCAATGTACTCTAAGAAATCCTGGCTCTCCTGTGTACGTATTTCTGAAATGCATGTAAAATTCCAGGAAATTACGATGCTAGAAGGTGCACTCCAAGAGCAGCGAGAAATAAATGAATCACTTAGAGATGCACAAGGGGACATCACCGCCTATGAGGCTGAACTGGAAGCCCAGCTAAGGGACAGAGACGCTGAAGCCAATCAGCAAAAAGAAGAATTGAAAAGACTGAAACAAGTTAGCCAGGTAAGAACAGAGCTCTGTGCTGCCAAAGGGATGATATACCTGGGAGGAGGGATGACCAAACTTTCTTCCGTACCACATCTCTGACTTGTAAGTAATTGTTGGTTTAGGTGTGCCTCCACATGAAAGGTGGTGTCAGTTTGACAGGATTTATCACTCTGCATTGAAGCAAGGTACAGATCATCTGGGGACCCTGTAGAGAACATTCACTGTATTTAAAGGGAAAATAATAATCTGCAACCTTTTTGGAAAGAGATAACCACTCATACATCAAAGCAGTGACATTAAAGCGCTCCTGTGAAAAGTAGCAGGGGAAAGACAAAGTTTGCCTTCGCTCTTTATAGTAGAAACTGAGTTCTATAGCAATTTTTTTTTAAATTTTGTAATATGTTATAAAGTAGTAGCTTTCTGCTGGGCAAGAACAATGTATGCTTTAATTTGTACAGCCTCATTTCATCTTACTGTTGGGGATCCTCATTTGGATTCGTGTATGATGATGATGTACAATAACTACTATCTTGGTTGAGTCTCCATTCATCACAAATCAACATGCTGGGTGTGGTTTTTTTTTTTTTGCAAGACGTATTCCAGCTGCACGTTCCAGATTGCAGGCAGAAATTAAATTACAGAACAGTAAAGTGTGGTGTTCCGTCCCTAACCGCTTCAAGTCTTTTAGTTTGATGTTTCAGGAAAAACTTGAAAGCTGTCTGTAGGGCACTGATAAAATGTAAATCTGTCAATTACCTGTTGGGTAGGACATGCTCATGCTATGTCTATATTGGAATTTACACTACAAGTAATGATGATGATGTTTGAGGAAGTAGACCTGTTGTGTATGTACCTGATGGTTTGATTTGGAATGGTTTGGGTTGGTTTTTGGGGGTTTTTTTAGGAGGTGTTGTCATATTGTTTTAAGTATAGCTGTTGTCACCCAAATACCCAGGTTGGGGCAGGGAGCGGGGATATTAATCTCAGGAATTTCTGTGTTTGTAGATGGAACTGTCAGCCCTGCAAGCTGAACTTGAAAAAGAAAGGCAAGCATTAGAGAATGCTCTGACCAAAGCACAACTAGCAGAAGAGAAGGAACAACAAAATTACAAGCTCCTTTCTCAGTTCAAACAATTGCAGGTGAAGTATTTGTTGCCTTTAAAAAGTTACCTGATAAGCAGTATGTTTTCCCACTCCCCTGAGGGGAAAGTGATAAGAATTTTAAAGGATTCTGTATGAATCTTTTTTTGAAGTTCAGTAGTATTTGACTTTTTCTGATGTTAATTTTCTTGTCCAGAGACCCTACACTGTAGTCTTTTATCTGTTTATTTTAGATATTTAGATTGACCCTTTAAATAACTTCAGAGCTGTACAGTTACATTGCAGAGGGATTGATAAATTGTTATATGTATCTTAATTTCCCACAAGCTTCATCCAGTACCTGTCAGTTAGAAGACTTTGGATGCAGAAGAAAAAACTGATCCCATACCTAAAGCAGAATCTCTTGCCTTTGTTTAAAGATGTAATCCTGAGGAATCTTACATAATTGCCAAAAACCAGTAATGGCATCCAAGTACAACAGGCAACAGAGCTTGTGATCCTTGAAAAAAATCCCCAAACAAATCTAGGTATTAAGAATTCTAGCTTTTATAATTTCTGCATTTGTTTGCTTATGGTTGTGTGGGTGGGGTTTTTTTGTCTGTTTTTTAGAGAGACAATAATCTCCTGAAACAACAGCTTGAAGATCTTCAGAATCAGCTAAACCATGCAGTTGGTAACTTAATTCATCCTGAGGAAGTCTTAGCTCGTATAAGTGAACTCAAGCAAAAGCTTCAGACAGGAGTTGGAGAGATTAAGTGAGTAAAATAAAAGTACAATGTTAGATTTGTGCATGTGAGAGTGGTAAGTACATGAGAGCAACAAGGTCCATGTGCTGCATCCTACTGTGTGCAACTTGAGGCAGTTCAGACATGAACTTCAGCACCCTGTGGTTGTTAAGAGAACATTACCTGAGCTCAGTAATTATATTATGGAGGGAAATATGCAGTCCTCTTGGGTTTCACTGCAAGGGACAGGGCAAAATTTTCATCCCCAGCAACAAAAAATGGTAATAAACAAAGACCGAATGGCATAAATAGAGTCAGGGTGGAGGTCTGTCTGTGCAGTGTAAAGTGTTCAGTGCTGCACCTGAATTTACTTACATTGGATGTCTTAAACGTGGACTATTGCATTAGTCTTCATTATTTCAGTGTCTGGTATCACAATTTAAAATCCTGTTTTGGAACCTGGATTGTTTCTATTTCAGATGTCTGAATTCAGCTGATGTTTTGGGGAAAAGCCTTGCAAATCTGCAGAAAGAATTTAATGACACCCTTGCTGATGCTCAGAGGGAAAAAGAGAAAGCATGGTCTAGACAGAGACAATTGCAGGAAGAAATGGCATCCCAGGAGGAAAAACTGGAAGAAGTACAGGAGAAATACAGACAGGCATGTATCAAAACAACAAAAGCAAGAGTAAGACAATTTCAGCTTAGTCTAAAAAGTGCATCTTGCAGCTGAAGGATCAAGTTTCACTAAGGATGTAGCTGTGCTACCCTCCATCTTTCAGAGAAGTATGATTTTACTGAAGGTGGACAAATGGAATGCATTTGCTTGTCAGAAACATGCTTGACAACTTGCATCAGAGCAGGATGCTGTTGCTCCTTATTAGGAACACTAATTATTTGATTTTCCTATTGAGCACAGATGAATGTCATGTAGTAATTTTCATTATGAAGAAACTGTGTAAACAGACAAAAGCTTCTGAAGAGGGAAAACAAATAATTGACCACTTCCATGCTGTGTATACTGTGAAATTCTGGTTGAAGTAGTGAAATATATCAGCCATTCTTGCATTCTTTTGATAATTGGGTATTTGACAGGACACATGCTCCTTTGCGACCTTTTATTGGCTTCTATTACATAAAGTTTGCAAAAATGGTGCTTGCAGGACAAGGGTTTAATTGCATTAAAATTTCCACAAGAAATCTCTAATTTTAGCTGTATGATAACAGGGAGAGACCTGCCTTTTGGTGTTCATGTAATAGTGGAGACTGTTTTTTTTTTTTTTTATTAATAGTCTTTATGATTTTTGCCTATTTGGTGAATTAGAATTTAGACTCAATGATATGTCTCAGCGGCAACAAAGAGTTTAATTATAGCTAGAATAATATAGCCAGTAACCTACTTAGAAGACCATTACACATACTACTACCAGAATAACTTGGGCACTTTAAAAATGTAATAGTTACAGTGGCAAAGCAGTTCTTTTTCCTTTCTTTTCTGGTACAAAGTGTGTTGGTAACTGCAATTCCCAAAAAGTTATTTCTATAAATCATTGAAATCATGTGGCTTTTGGTTTAAAAAATATATATTTCTGGCTACTCATTCTAACTTATTTCCCTTTTACAGGTTAAAGCTGAAAACAGGCAGAATAAGAACAAGGTCCATCAGTTAGAGAATGAAATTCAACGCTTACAGGAAAAAATAAAGAGCATGGAGGAAATTCAGGGCCTTGCTGATCAACAGCTCCAAGAGGCAGATGAAGAGAAAGAGACTATTCTTGCTCAACTGGAAGATTTAGAGAAAAGGGTAGGAATGAGTAAAAACAAGTCCATGCACTATGTTTGCTCATGAAAGGACTCAAACTTCTTAATTATTTTGCTTTCTAAGATAGAGCAAATATAGGAGAGAACACTGAGGTTAAACATAACATCTTTCTTTTTCTTAAATTTTATTGGTTGTCCTTGCTTTAGGTTTTTTTTTTCTGTTACTTCTATGCATACAGTACAAAATGGAGTATATGTGGGGGAAAACGTCATAACAGAAAGCCTTTCTTCCATGCTGCTTTTTGCTTAAAACTTATAAAACCCATTGTTTTCCTGGTTCCAGAAACAAATAGAAGATGCCAGGGCACAAATGCAATTTGTCAGTCTAGACAAGGAACTGAAGGAATTAAAGAGAGCAATTGTCACTTCCGATAAAGCGGCAGCCACAGAGCTCTCCATTGCTAAAAATCAGCTAAAGGCTCTTCATGGGACTCTTCTCAGAATTGATCAGGAGCGAGCTGAGGTAAATCAACATGGATAATTAATTGCTTGTATATAGTAGTGCTTTCTAATGCCATCATAATGGGAGCTGTCCTGGTGTCATCTTTTAAATTCAGCTTCAAAGCATTATTCTGAATTGTCCTGCTGTACAGGAGCTCTGGCTTCGGACAGACTCTCATCATATAGTAGATGAATGCCTGAGTAAATTTGGGTATGGACAGGCTTTCTTGCTGGGTGTTAGCAGGTGAGGGAGAGGCAAGTTTAACTTCTCATTAATTGAAAGTCAAAAAAGAGATAACACATTGTTACCTAAGAGAGAAAAGCAAAAAGAAGGAACTGTGGAAGTTAGACTTCAGTTTTTAAAATTGAGCCATTTTTGGCTACATACTAGCATCTCCTACTATAAAGTTAAAGGAGAAACATTATTTTACATAAACTTCAGCAGTTTCTGGAATTCCAGAACAGACAAGTGCTGGTGGTGCTTTTTAGTCAACTTTTCACACAGCTGCATGGGACATTTGCAAGCTTGTGAAGTATTCTTGCAAACTAAAGCTCAAACTGAAATTTCATTTTTAGGAGATTGAGGAAGCCGAAGAGTTCTGTGCTGAGGCAGCTCGTGCAGCTCGGGATCTTGCCAGAGCAGAAGCAGAAATAGAATTGTTACAACAACTCCTCAAAGAGAAGGAAGAACAAGTAGGTTGCAGTGATGTTTATATTATATGAGGATAAAATACTTAGATATATTGGTTCAGGGAGTTTCTTTTAGAGGTGCCTGCCTCTCCCTTTTTCTTCAAGTTTTCCCAAGTTACAATGTTCTTCCCTCCCCTGACATCTGCCAAAGAACAAAATTGAAACCTCACTGACGAGAGTAGCTGACGTTTAGGGAAAACTATCACCCCTTCACTTACATGCCTTATGTGGCCATGTCTGTAAGGCTTGGTTGCATGAGGGGATGGGAAGAACAATTTTGTTGCATCAAAGTGGTACATGTGTTTTGCTGAATGAACATTTTTGTAGGGATGGATGGGCATGTTTGAGAAAGGTTTAGCACAGTGTAATTTAAACTGAAGTGCTTTGCTTGGATTTAAGCTTATATTTTAAATAGTTTCAGCACGAAATGGAGAAAGCTAGTGAGAAGACTGCTGCATCAAGCTTTCAGAAGTTTGAAATTGATAAATTAAATGAAGCTATGGAGCAACAAAAAGCAGAAATTGACCGTTTAAGATGGTTGTTGGATAACATCGGGACAGGTAATCTCTTTTCATTTCTTGCGGATAAGCGTGGCTGCAGAAGATTTCACTTTCTTCTCTGTATTTCTTGCTGTTTGATCTGAGCAGCTGTTCTGAGCTCTGAAAGTTTATTCTAGGAGAATAAACTGTACAGGATACATTCAGTCCTTAAATCGCTGTGCTTCAGGGGATTCTCTGTGTGCACATGAAGCAAACAGCAAGACAGAGTGCACTTATGTGAAGTGGATGGGTCTCTGCTGCTTCAAATACAAAGAAGGGAGGAAAATGTCTGGTTAAGGACTAGCAGTGCCACTAGCACTTCTAGGTTTCTAGCTTTGCCAGTTGACATGTCATGAGTTTTGCCTCAGTTTGAAAATCAGAATGACAGTGTGGTAGTTTTCATTAGTTTGTATTAACAACACTTTTACAGCTATTACAACACTAATTGTGTTATGCATCCAGTTTATACTGCTCTAGAACATTGCCAGAGATCTATACATAAAAAAAAAAAGGAGCATCAGTTACCTGTACATTAACTTGTATTTCTACAGTCCTAGGGCCAGCATAATATCTATATCACTATAGAATAACATTTAGTTTGTTTCCCCCAGCAATTAATTTCTTTTAATATTGTTTCAAATTAACAGGAGAACAATGAGAGAAAAACTGAGTGCAGTATCTATGACTTATTTGCCTTCTGTACCTATAAAACTATGATTAATTTACAGATAACAAAGATGAAATCGACAACTTACAAGATGAAATTGCAGCACTCAGAAATGTGCTTTCACAACAGAATGATTACATCACCAGTATAGCGGATCCATTGAAAAGAAGGGGATACTGGTATTACGTGCCATCATCACAGGTCAGAAATAAAAATCCTATTATGTGGAAAGCCATTTGGTATGTGAAAGTCCATTATAAACCTCCTAGGTCTGGGAGGAATTTCAGAAAAAAAATATTGGCTGGTATATAAGGGAAATACTGAAACAACCTGTACACAGGTGTTCCCTGATAAACCCTAGTACTGTGTAGTAATAGGAATCTACTATACATAAAATTTGGAGAACTATTCCAAATGCAGTTCTGTCAATTCATTTAGGTAAAGGTTTAAAGGGGACATTACAGACAAACATTTCTTGCAAAACAGCGTTTGTCTGAATTTAAGGGAGATATTGTTAAAATATATTTGGTGCTCTTTTTAAAGCAGCATCATGCTTAGATGTGAGAGAAGGCTGAGTATGGATAACCTGTTCTTGAAAAATCAGTGCTTTACAATGTCTACAACAAATAATTTATTTTACATGATTTGTTACTTCTACAATAACATGTTTTCTTTTTCTTCAGGCTTCAACTCCCGCTTCCCGCAGCACAAAAGATTCTGGAGTCTGTTTACTGTGTTCTGGGACATCCCCATCCAGAAGAGGGTGTGGTCAGGACAGGCCGTGCAGGAAGGAAGACTTGCCCATTCCAGGAGGATGTTGGGTTTATTCCCCAGTCAGAAATAGGTTGTACAAAACAAATCATGGTAAAGGTAAGCCAGTCTCATGGTCTCAGAATATTTAGGAGTGTACTAAAGATGAACTTGCTTAGTGTTCACAGTGAATTTTTTGAGGTGTGTGAGTGAATAATAAATGTTTATTACTGTTGAACTCATCATTCAGTTTAAGCAGTGTTGATTGTATTATTGTACATTCCATAGAATGTGTGTTACCTTAAAATGTGTATTTGAAGAATATCTTTTACTGAAATTGATTAACTTATTTTCTCTTGATAAAGATAGAAGAGTGAAAGACAATGATAGTGAAGCAAATGAAGAAACTCGTGTTCCCGAAGACCCTCCCTTTGTACCACCACCTGGTACAGTTATTTACACCGTCCTTCCAGATGGTGCCCCTGTGCCTCAGGGGACTGTGGTTTATGGCCCTCCTCCTGCAGCCACAAGTGGAGGTTCAGTTGCTCCCGGATCCGTTATCTACGGCCCACCTCCCATGGGAGCCCAGGTTGTTTATGGCCCTCTGCCTCCACACTTCACTGTCCCGCTCATTCCTGTTGGAGTGCTTCACTGCAATGTGCCTGAACATCACGATTTGGTAAGATACAGAGTGGTGAGCTGCAGGCTTAACCATAGGCAACTGATTTACAAATAGATTAGGAGCATCTTTTAATACATGCTTGCTCAAAACCAATGCAAAAGCCAAAGCCTCATTTTCATCAATTAGATTAGTCCAGTTTTTCAGAAGATGGAAGCGAGGAGGGTTCTGGATCTGAGAGGGGTTGCTGATAAGAATGCTCCATCTTTAGTGCTAATAGGCTCGTCTTTGCTATCTGTAGCTGCTCCTGTGTCTCACAAAGACTGAAACAGAAAATAGGTCTTGATTTTGTTGTTGTATTTTCTGTATGTAGGAGAGTGAAGTTTCAAGGCTGGAAGACACTGTGTATTACTTAAAGTCTCGGAAATACAAAGATAAATGGTCAGAGGCAGCTGAGCACAAATGCAAAAAAGAGATGGAAAAATTGCATCAAGACATTGAAGAACTTCTGCATGAAAGAGAAGAGTTGGAACATGAAGTAGCAGAGCTACGAAGAGCTGCTCAAAACCATAACAAACGCAAGTAAGAAAAGAATATTGCACTAGAATGCATTTAAAGTAAGCATGTGGAAATACATAAACTCTTTTCCAATAAAAGTCAATTTTGACTCGTTTACATTTAATCCAAATGGACTAGAACTTCAAGAGGCTTTTGCATTTTAATTCCATGTCTTTCTTCCTTTTAGGGACTTTATTGAGGGGTATACTGACAACCTTATTGCAGAATTGCAGTTAGAAAAGACTCTTAAACATCATGAAGATATTGCAGATGAAATTGAATGCATAGAGAAGACTCTCCTGAAACGACGAGCAGAGCTTAGAGAGGCAGACAGGCTACTTTCAGAAGCTGAAGTGGAACTTGAGAGCACACGAGGGAAAGTAAGTAAAGCCATAACTCTAAGTGCAGAAGGATATGTGTGTTGCATTAAGATTGTTTTAAGCAGAGTTTGTTTCTTTGTCTAAGCAGTTTATTTTCACTTGGATAACCTGAAGCTTCTTACAATACTTCTATTTGAAAATAAGTCATGGGATAACCTGTACTAAAAGAAAATGTTTCAGTCCTTGCCAAAGAGAAGGAAGCTTTTCTGCTCTGGACAAGAGAGGAGAAAAGGTTCTTCTTCATGGTATACAAAGGCAGAAGGCTCCGATGGAATATTCAACCCAGGAGGTCATCTTTAGACAGCTAACCTGCAGGTTATGGATGTGGAAAGCATGGGAATGTATTGACTCAATCTTCAATTTTTGCTTTAGACTAAAGACACTATTCAAAAGTACAATCGTGCCAAACAGCATTTGTCCTGTACTGAAACTGAGGCAAAGGAGCTAGAGCGAAGGGCTCAGGAAATGGCCATTAAACTTGTGAAAGCAGATCAGCGATTAAGGTACACGGTTCTTGTGAATTTGTATCAAATGGGGATGAGGAGAAGAAAAGATTCTTTCAAATGTCAAGATAGTGCTTTTGTAGAGGGAGAGCTGTTAAAATGTTAATATGAAAAGGCATGAATGCTTCTTTAGGTCATTGCAGGCAGATACAAGGGATTTAGAACAGCATAAGAAGGAACAAGAAGGTCTTTTGAAAGAAATCAACAAAATGGTGGTGGCAAGAGACTCTGAGTTCCAGCTGTTAAACCAGAAGATAGAAATGCTAACTGAAAGGTAAGTATTTTAAATTTGCCATAAACTATATTAGATAAAATAAAGATGTTCTCCTCAAATAACTTACTGCCTAAGGTATTTTGTTTCCTCTGAGTCATGATTTTATCCTCACTGTCAGTCTTCAGAAGCTTCAAGGAGATATTCAAGTTGCAGAAGGTAATGAAGAACATCACCTCCAGATCCTTACAGAAGCAGAAAACCTTCTTCAGGGCAAGAAAACAGAATTGGGAAGACTGAAAGATCAGGTGAGGCTTTTCTGATTGACTCTGGACTGTCAATTTTGTTGGTTTTGATGTAACTGAAAGCTGAGAAGAGTCTTAAGTTCTGAACTGCCTTGTCTGAAGAATTTAATTCTTAAGTTTATTTTAATGTTGGTAATTTGAATTCTCCTTGTTTTGTCTCATAAGTATGATCCCAATCTTGATGGCATTTCTGCATAATAGATGTTATTGCAGAGTGCTCTATGGCAATTCTTCTTGCATTTCAGAATAAGAAACTTAACTCTCTGAGGTCCAGGACTGCATTGTCCAGATCAGACTTTAGTCTTGAGTATTGGCTTTATTATGCAGGTTTAGCAAATTAAGCTCATAGCTCTGATGGCATCCTCGCATGTTACGCAATTCCGATAAACTTCTCTGGCAGGGAACAGTGTACTGCACTTGTGCATGCATGTAGCTACCCACATAAAAACCTTCAGATGCTTCTTCTGTTAAATTTCTATGTTGTAGGTTACTGCTCAGCAACAAGAGCTCTTGTTCCTGGAACAGCAGTTAAATCAAAGAAGAGAGGAGTTCCATGTCCTTCAAGACTGTATTTCTCAAAAGAAAGGTGACCTCAAAGAAGCTCTTCAGGATGGAGAAAGTGAAGCAAATGAGAAGCTACGCCAAATAAGAGTAACTTTTCCAAATCTCTGCAAGATACTATTACTTTAAATCGTCAACATGGAAGAATTTAACCTAAACATTACATCTTTTTTTTTGTTTATACCATTAACCGTAACTATAAACTGTAATTGAATTGACCAGAATATTGTTGACAGACTTTGCTTAAATAGAAGTTCTAAATATTTATAAAATAAAAAAAACACCTTTATTTAAAATGGCAAATAATGGCATTCCTTGTAACACTGATATTCCCACAGGAAATAAAACAACTTCTGGAAGAGCTTAATGTTGAGAGGAAAGAACTGGATGTCCAGATTCATGAGAAAAGAGCACAGCTTTCCTTCCTAAAGAAGGATATTGGAAAAGAGGAAGAAAATCTTCAAGGCATCCTTGGGCAAATTACCCGGCATAAGAGAGGCATGTCCCTGACTTTATTTGGTAGCGTTTTGTGCAGATTGGAAAGAAGTATGCTCTAAGCTCTTAGTTGTACATCGCTACAGTCTTCTGTTCCTCACTCCTTTTCAAATATTTGGAATGGCTGCAGAGGAGTTCCCTGTAATTCTTGTAGTTTATACGGAGCTGACAGACACCCTTGGGTTGAGCTGAGGCAGTGCTTTGTGCTGCTTGTATTTGGGATGGGAGTTTTTCATGCCAGAGAGAAATGTAAACAAATGTGCTGTCAGGATGGGTCAGTTAAGTTCACACCCAGCACCATGTGGTTAGGAGACGTGAGCTAATTGTGCCACCTTCACAGAAGAAGAATCAAACATCGGGATGTGTGGGGAGATGGAAGAATCTCCTTCCAAGCAGTTATATCCTCTCAGATTGGGGGAGGTATAAGCAGCAGCAGTTTGCAACTTTTGTACTGCTTCTGAAATACTTTCTTTCATTGTTTATCAGCCAGATGCTCTGTCCCAGAATAACTCCTAGGGAGACGGAAGAGCAGGAGACAGGGACCTGTAGAACAGCATCAGATAGAATACCTGCTGTGTCTGACACAGCAACTGAAAACATGAAGAGTTTTTGCAGGAATTACATCAGTATAGTGTCTCTTAATTTTTCCTCAGTGCCTTTTTTTTTTTTTTTTTTTTTTTTGCAAATAGAATGCATTTAATGTGCTCATAATAACCTCTTACTTCTTTCTTCTTACTAGAACTGAAACATGTTCTGGAAATGCTGGAGCTTGAAAATAATCAACTTCAAGGTTTGAAACTGCAACATGACCAAAAGGTCAATGAGCTAGAAAGGACGCAGGTTGCAATTCTAGAAGTAAGTATGTATTCTACAGGTGGAAGAAGAGATGTGTATACTCTGTGATTCTGTTAGGATCTGGATAACGGAGTCCCCCCACTTTTACCTCAATCAGCTTCTAGGCCGATTTCAGCTTACCACAGAAAAGTTTTAAGCCTGTTTAGGCCCTTTAAAATAATGGGAATTTTTTGGTGCATATGAGGGAGAGAGGGCAAAAAGACAGAAGGTTCTTCTGTGGCTGTAGAATGATGGATACTGTCGTCTTAGCATTAGCTTACGGAGTCGTCTTACCTGGACTCTGTGTCCTCACTTGCAAAGAGTAGGGAAGACAGTTTAACTCATCTGCATGATCTTCTCTACCATTAAAAAGGTGTTTTAGCTCAGCGAGTCTCTTCTCTTTTTCATTAATAAAGACAGACATTCAGCTTTGCTACCAGCGGGCAGAGAGGTCAGCAGCCTCGCTTTGCAGCTTCACAGGAGCTACAGGGTTGTTAAGTCCGAGTCTGGGATAGCCCTCCTTTACTCGGTTGTGCAATTGCAGAAAATCTGACATGCGGTTGCTAAGAGAACATTTATAAGCAATTGATCATAAGTACAGGCAAATGAATCTGGCACCTCAAGCAGTTATCCCTGTTACAGTGCAGGGGCTACAGAGGGTACTCCAGCCTGCGTGTGATCTGTGAACAAAAGGGTTTTAAACTGCTGCAGCTAAAGATCTTAATAACTTCTTGTACTCCTTGACCACATAAATGTGTCGTTCACAATGCCTTCTTTGTAGGAGAAGTTAAAATTGGAGAATATTCAGAGATTATTTCAGTGTCAGCAAGGGGAAGTAGATTGGCAGGAACAACTACTTGAGAAAGACCGTCAGGAAAATGAACATCTGGTTTCTCAAATGCGCACTCTGCAAAATAACGTTGAATCTTTGAATAAAGAAAAGGAAAAGCTGGAAGAAGACTGTCGGAGTTTGGAAAAGAAGTTGTCACAAACCAGGAGGTGGGGGGAATATTTTTTTCTGCAAAGATCAGAAGTGATGGCAAGTGCCTTGAATGTCTGTTTATCATAATTAAAATATCGCTATAACTTTGAGGTGCCCGATTATACAGCATATGCCATTTCTTATATCCTGGGGAGGTTTTTTTTTAAGCATGTCTGCAGCAGACGTACAGAAAATATTCAGCAATGGAGCTGATGAATGCAACAGCATTTGTTATATCATGGCAATGCAATGAGAGATGTTATGAAAAAATGTTAAGTGCTGGAACAGGACAGCTGTCTTGCTCTTACGACTGCTAAGTAGCATCCCCTTGAGCTGAGAGCACTTTTACTGAAACGCAGCTGTTTAAAATTTTAGAGTCCTCACCAAGTACTTCCAACAAACCAGGAATATGTATTCACATTTTACAGAGACTTAACTGCTACTGAAGATAGCAGCAGAACTGCATTATCCAATGTAGAAAAAATGGAATTGGATGTTAAAAAACTGCAGCAGGAGGTAGATCTACTGAACAAACAAAAAAAATCACTGAATGGAGACATCATTGTTGTACAGAAGGATCTTCAAGGTAAAGATTAATTTTTGGTTTAAGCTGTAATACCTTTTGAGAGAAATTGTGTTAAAACACACTTTAACTGTACTGTATGATATTAAATACCCAACATGCTCAAATATCTACAGGCAGAAAGTATTTAACATGTCGAAAAGATGGAAACTTTAGAAACCATTCTTCTATTGTTTATCCTTCATTTATTAAATTAGTTTATTTGTACAGGTATTTCAAACTGCTGATTAAAATCTGTCACCAAATATTCTTCTAGAAAAAAAGAAAGAACTAGAAGCACTGAGAGGAGAATTAAATGACTCCAGGCAACAACTTCAACTAGTAGAACAGGTTGGTTTTAGTGAAATATGTATTTATTTTAAAGTATCGAGTGGATTGTTGCACAGAACCAAGGGGTGTCATTTATCACAACTGACAGACTATCACCTGCTTTTATCTCAGCACAGTAGCTCAAAATCAGGGGCTTACGGAGCTACTAAAGGATGTCTAGCTTTTGCCTTGTTTGTGCTGAGTGTGGAGTGATCTGGACTACAGCAGGTACCTAACCAAATGAGGTTTCTGGTTTGGGTTTTCTGTTTGACAACTGTGATGACTCTCGGAGTCAGGTTGTTATTGCCAAGTTGGAGTCTGTGGCTTTTTTGGTTGGTTTTGAGTTGTTTCATTTGGTGGGGGCTTGGGGTGTTTTTTGTGGATTTGCTTGGTTTTGAATTTATCTTCTTTCTAGAAAACAATCCAGACACACAGATAAAATCACCCTGGTTTATTGGTTTTTAGGAAGAAGATATTTTTTTAAAAAGCACTATCTTCTAGCTTTTTATCTTGTGGTTCCTACAGTGTTAATCCGCTCAGTGGCTGGTTTAAATGGAAGGTAACCTTCAGTGTGATTAGGGGTGATCAGTTATGTTCTTCCATAGCAAGCCTTTCAGCCAGAGAGCGGTTACTCTTCCAGCTAGTTATGTCACTCAATTTCATATTTATATTGCAGGATCTGAAAACTAATACAAGGCATCAGGATGAGCTGCTTAGAGAGCAGGCAACCCTGAAAGAAGATATCCTGGAGTATTTAAGGAAACGGAAGGATTGCCAAGAGAGACAGAAAAAGAGGGAGAACCAATTGCAGCAGCTCCAGAAAGAGATTGAAGAGAAAGAAACCGAACTGGCCAAACAAGAAGCGGTAATGGGCCTGCCCGCTTGCCTCGCTTTCTCCTGACCTCTAAAAATAATGCAAGCCAACAAGTTTTGGGTGCAAGTTTACAAATAACATACCAGTGTGCTAAGAAACATGAAGCCTCATTTTTAGAGGAATAGCAGTAAACAAAAAGCTTCCCCATTCAGTTATGTTTCAATTGAAACTAATCAAAAGTTACTTCCAGGTGCATTAAGCAGAAAAAAATCCAGGGCTTTTTTATCCTGAAGTTTCCTTTTGATTTTGAGCAGATCACTATTGGCCGCTGGCTTTTGTTCTTCTCTTCTACAGTATTTCTGTGCAAAGCCCATCACCTCTTCATGAAAATTAGGGGTAATCATATATTCCAGTAGTAAAATTAACTTAGGTTGGCTGAGCAGTTTCAGCGAAGTGTTAACCAAAAGAAAAACTGAGGGAGCTGCTCTGAAAATGAGTGAGGCAAGAAAAATTGATAAACTTCTTTGTCAGCAGGGAGTATTAGACTACAGTTCTTCCAGTTTATGCTGCTTTAACTTCTGTAATGTCTTTTGGTGATGGTATTTGTTCTCATTGGGTTGGTACCAGTTAAAGCTTGCAGTGGTCTGTTTTTGGCAGATTCTTCATTGCCTCAAGCAAAATTCAGAGCGTGAAGGAAAAAAACTGGAAGAATGTACTGCTAAAGTGAAAGATCAGAAAATACTGTTGGAAAAGGAACTAACGGAGCAACAAAAGAAACTGGAGCAGACAATAGCAAAAGTGAGGCTGGCAGAAGAACACCTCAGGAAGCTAGAAAAGGAGGAGTCCCAATGTGCAGCACTTGAAGAAACTGTCAGAAAAAGCAGTAAGACTCATTGCACTAATAGATTATTACCATCGGTGGGTTCTAAAGCTAATGAAACAACAAATATTTCTGTTAATCTCACTTGGTTTCTCATGCATCACCTGGACTGACTCTTGATCCTTAAGTTGACTTGCTCAAAAAACTGTAATTCTGAAGCTGACTGGTGTTCCATCCCCTTAATGTGTCAGTGTTTTCACAAGCCATTGCTCAGCAGATTAATGTGTTTGAAAAATATCTAATGTGTGTGAAATATGCCAAGATACTTACGTTCCTGCTAATCAGGCTTGTTTTAAAAAAATGTTAATTACAGAACATCAGCTCTCAGAAAAAGAATTACAATTACAACAAAAAAATAAAGAAATACAGTGTCTTCAAAAAGAACTGGAAGTCTCCAAGTCTGAGATAAACCATCTCCAAGATCAGATATCATCAGAGAGGAAAAAAGCAGAAAAACGAATCTTGAGTCTGAAAGAAGCATTGAAAACGCAAAGGATGCAGCTTGAAAGAAAACTGCACGTAAGTCCTGGCTGAGGGGAGAATGTTTGGGGATTGGGGTTATTTTTAAACAGCAAAATGATAGAACGCCCATTTTTATTGTAGGAGGAACAAAGTAATGCATGAACTTCATGACTAGCCGGAACGTGAGGCAACCAAACTCTGGTATTTCTAGACTGTGATGCAGAACACTTCCCGTTCCTCCTGTGTAATGCTGTTTCTGCCTTTTAACTTGAAGTTGTGTTGTGTGGGTTCTCCTGATGTGTCTTTCTGCAGAGGATGCTCACAGTAAGACAATCTTTCTGCATTTTCCTAGGAACAAAAGCATGAAAATAACTGTTTACAGAGTGATGGAGCCTCTGCCGCACAAGTAGCGCGCAGTAACCACAAACGTGCCAAGCGCCTCATGAAGGACCCGAGCCAGATCCAGCAGGACCGTGTGGCTCTCCAAACGCAGGTATGGCTGAGTGCCAAACACAGCGGGTTTGCGGGAAAGCCGTATCTTCCAGACAAGTTTATATCATGCTGGTTCTGGATCTCCTTCTGTCTGCTGTATCACAGTTAGAAATTGACCTACTTAAAATTGCTGTGTGGTTTGTTTATTTATTTATTTATTTCCCCCAAATCTAGAAGTTAAGCTGTGTTAACAATCAGTAGGATCAGGCAGCTCGGTAATCCTGGTTTAAAAATGAACAAACCCACTCCAGCCAGCCAGTCACGTGCGGAGTTCTCGGTGTAGGGCTGCCCGGCTCTAAAGCAGTATTTCATCCCTCAGATCTCGAAGGCCATGGCAGAGGGGCACAACTGCATGGTTGCCTTCCCATCATGGAGAATTCCAGGCACTGTTTAGGCCAGTTCAGATGGATCCATCCCTCCCCCAGTACAATGACATCTGACAAAGGAGGTGGGCTGAGGGGGGGGTTGGTCAGCCCAAAGCTGGTCGTTAGGAGAAACTGGATGTGGATGCTCCCAAGGAACATACCAAACGCACCCTAACACTTACTCAGTTTAGGCAACGCTTCAGTCAGGAATCAGAACTCGGGCTCTTGTTTACATTAAGGTTTGGTAATAGGAACTTAGCATAACTAGAGTCATAATTTATGCAGATCGCTAAATGTTACCAAAGTTCAGAGCTACTCAGTTGGTATTTAACAACTCGTTAGTCCCAGCCTGGGCCAGCATTTTCGTCCTTTGATATTTAAAAGGTGAGTCCATGTTGTCAGACTCCTTGTAGTCCGTTAATAAATAATTTCTAAATTGTTTCTAAGTCCTTTAAAAGTAGGGTCCTTCAGAGAAGAATGTTGTTAGCAACCAGAAAGCATTCAGGGAAGACTGTGCAAGGTCAGAGTATGGACAGGTTTAAGTTCAGTTGTGTCCTGGGAACTTTAGTCTCTCTGGACAGATGGTGGATTTGTAACCTGATTGCAAGGTGGTGAGACTGTTGTGTGATGTAGGTTAAAACTCAAGACAACCTGGAAAAGAGACAAAGGGAAATGGAGAATGCAGCAACATTGCTTAAACTGGAGGTTGAAGATGAAATTAGGATGGGGTTTGCATCTTCAAGTCCCTCTTCTCTGGAACCGCTGGAAGATTTGTCAACGTCTTCTGAAGAAAAGGGCAGTCTGCAGTGTGAACCTGGTAACTTGGAGACTGGTCCGTTTGCTGCTGCTGACAAAAGGCTCTTCTCCTTGGAAGAAAAGTTGAATTTTTCTAAAGTCTTCTTAACGGTAAAATGCTTTTTACTTGCGCTCCAGCTGAGCGTGTCGGCATCGGTACCTTTAGCTGCAACGCTCAGCTGCTAAGTGTGCTTCTCTTTCCAAAAGGATGAACAGTGGCGTGGAGAGGCTCTGCGAGAAAAACTGCAGCATCACGAAGATCGGCTGAAGGTGGCTCATCGCTTCCCTCTCCCACTGATCTGTCCCTTGGGTCCCCTCTGACCATAATTCAGACAGCCCAGCAGTGGGGGGATCCATCTGCAGCCCTTGCCTGGCCACAAGCTACAGAGTATCTCTGGGTGGGAGCAGTAAAAGCAAGCCCGGCGTCTGCGTGCTGTATCAACATTAGTAATTTTAATTAACAGTTAATAGTTTTTTTTGAGTATTCCAACAAGATTCCCTCACTTACACCACACAGTAGGATTCAGCAACATGACAAATTACAGACACAGGTGAAGGCCAGGTTGAGTTAGAACTCGTCCATTGCTCTCTCTTCAAGCAGTTAATGGTACAGGCTGGAGAAACAGCTTATTTCTGACTGGGGAGGAGGTGGGCTATTTAAACACCATTCACAAACCCACTGCCATCTGCCTGTGGTTTGAGACTCTGAGTGTTACATCCTGTGTAGCTTGACTTTAAGGTCATTGGACTTTTTTAAATACGGTCTTGAAAATTACACTAGCTGGATATTAATAGAACTAATGATTTATTTAGGCTCAGCTCCGGCAGTGCATGTCCAAGCAAGTAGAAGTATTAATCAGAGGAAAACAGCAAACGGAAGGCAGCCTCCACAGCCTGCAGCGACAGGTGGATGCGCTGGATGACCTGGTCAGCAGCACTTCTTCAGATTCGCTGCTTCTAGCCCAAAGCTCAAGTCTAGTTGCTCTTCACAATGGTCTGAATTTAACAAAAACACAGGTAATGCTCCATTGTGTACAGGAATTGTTTTTTTTTTTAAATAATTTTTTAGCTCACTGGTAGTGTATTGCAGCCATCTGCTCACCGTCTTCAAGGCAGTGCAGGGGTTTTCCGATGGTGGGGTGACTGTACAGTGCGCTTACCTCCTCTGGCAGTAGCTAACTTGTTTGAAAACAGGACCTTTTCCTCAAAGTTTCTGCTGGGTTTTGGTTTGTGGGGTTTTTTTTTTTTGTTTTTACCTCTTTAAAATCCAGATTTTTCTTTTGTTTTTTAAAGATTAATGTGTCTCTGCTACTTGAGAACATTAATTTATTTTTCCAGGCTGCTCTGACAAGACTTGCCCCCGTCCCCAGCAGGCCGGCAGGGATTTCGGAGGTGTCTCAGATGCTGCATTCCGGCTCACAAGGAATTTCTCAGTAGAGCCCAGAGGTGAGAGATGACTTTGGCCCAGGTGGAACTCCTCTGACTCATGAGTGTCTCCATGGTTGAGGCTTGTGGGCTGTAGCTGGTGGAGCCCAGGGGCAGCTGTGGGTGTGGGGCTGTTCTCGGACTGCGTTGTCCCTTTCCTGTGAAAGCATTCTTGTGGCTGGTGGCCTGGCCCTTGGTGCTGGTTTGGCTCTGAGATGTGTATTTTCAAACATTGTGGGTGAGAGCTGCTTATGAAGTCTCGTATGCTGTACTGACCAGCTTAAATCTTAAGCTCCTGCCATCCCTGAGCTTTCAGTAACACTGTTCTGGTTTTAATAAAGCTGTAGCGCAGCATCCCCATTCCAGTTGCAGTTAGTTATAATACTAGGCTGGTCCTTAAATGATTTAAGTTAAAAATATTTTACTTCAAGAGCTGCCACACACTAGAAGAGCTTTAAGCACATCTGCAGCTGCTTCTTGGAAGCTGCCAGCCCGCAGGAGGGAAGCAGCCCCTGGGGCCAGGACTGTGCGCGCTGCCTGCACTGCGCAGCAGCTGGAACAGGCCCCACCGTGTGAGCTTCCCTCATGCCGGGGCAGCTCCGCTCACAGCAGCTCTCTTCCAGGCCAGGGCTGATCTGCACACACAGCTCCTGGGACCTGTGCCAAAGCCACCACCCTGGGAGCCTTCTACCTCGCTGCTCTGCATGCCTTGGCTGGAAAGGCGCTGGCCACCAGTACCACCAGGCCCTGCAGCCCGCTGGTGGTACTGCTCTGCACTGTGACGTTTTTGTACGATCGCATAACCGAGCTTTATGTATATAAGGTTTTTAAAAACTATTTTAAGTGTGGGTTTACATGTGTCCAAAGCAGCTCCTCCTATTTAAGTGTAAAAGTGTTTTGTCAGTTTCCACGTTAAAGAAAACTTGTGCCAGAGTTGTCCCTGTACCTGTCCTCAAAGGCAGGGATGTTTTAAATACTTATTTTTAATGAGTACTTCTCTAAAATAAACTTTTATCCATGGTCGGCTTGTTTTGTTGAGGGTTTTAAAGTTGCTCTTAAGTGTATCGCTGCTTCCAGGGTAGTGCTGTACCTGTCCTGGTGTAGGACAGGAGGATGTCACTGCAGACAGTGACACTTGTCTCTGAGGGGCACTGATGTAACTGTTAGGGACTCCATCCAGCTGCCCTCCGAGGCTGAAGGCTGAGCTGTGTCACTTTCCTAGAGTTAAGAGTGGAAAGTGACTTTGTACAGGCTTCAGAACAAGGCACCACCCAAACAGGACCCTGTTACCTAGCAGAGCAGTGTCACCTCCCTGGAGCTGAGGCCTGGCCCAGAGAACAACTCTTCCCCCTTCAAAGCACAGAATGACTTTCCCACAGCCTCTGCCCTTTCCCTGAGGACAGCCTTTGAACTCATTCTCCGTCTCACCCCTTCTCAGCCCCATTATTACTCCCAGGCCTTTTCTCCACAGCAAGTGGCACCTAGCAACTGTCACATGTCACGGGTAGTAAACAACCCTCCCCAGCTCCTGGGCTCAGCCTGGGCCTGTCACAGCTTCAGGAACATTTTGGGCTCTAGAAGACTGGAGCAGCCTGGGAGGTTTTTACCACTTCAGGTCCCTCTTAAAGGTTAAACAGCAGCAGTTAAAGCACAGATACCATCACTACAAGGAGTTCTTGCAGAATCTTGGGTAGCAGTGCTCCCCTTCCTCTTCCAACAGTTTAATGAGACACTCTTCTCAAGAACCAAAGGCCTCCCAGGAGGCCAGCAGCAGCACCTGCTCAGCAGCTTTGGCAAGCCAGCTGCTTCCACATGGACAAAAACTGGTCCCAGGCCTTAGGAGTGAGAACAGGAGCAGTCCCTGGAAAAGAGCTCCAGGGAATGAGCACCCAGTGAGGGGAGAGGGCCAGAGCAAGGACCACACACCACAGCAGTTTATCTAGATACAGGTACTTTATTTACAAATATTTAGATTAATAGCATTGTTACATCAAATGAGGAGTACAGCAGTCCAAACAGCTCCTTTCTGTGACAGAAACAAGACCTACTGTAACTGATTCTGGGAATACAGGGATTGCACCTCGACACGCTGTAGTCATGAGAACATTCACTTCATCCAACTTCACAGCAGCAGCAGCTTGTGGTCCCTGGGCACACCCTGCGTGGTGCAACCTCGGTTTAAGCAGGATGCATTAGCTGTAGATCTTGAACATACCCATCTACTTCAGAATATTACTTAAAAAAAGGACTAACCAGACAAAACAAAGGGACAGTGCACAAGTTATCCAAATCCTATTGTCTGCACATTCCAGTTTTGGCTTTTATTTAACATTGACTGTACAATACTCTGGTACCACTGTTTACTTACAAGTCTGAACATTGGATAGTTTTAGTGTCTAGGGAGGGATTTTAAGACTACTTTGTATTTTAAACACTGCAGTAAGACTGAAGTAGGACATTTGATCATGGTTAAGCACTCACCCCCTTCCACTCTTAAACCACATGTGATCTCTTCCAAAGTGAAGCCTTGTGTGAGACAGAGCAGCACTCTCTGCAGAACACCCGGGTCCTGTCTGACACCACAGCAACCCCCACACGTGCAGCCACCGCTTGACATCACCCCTTCATCTCCACAGTACAGGTTGTGCCGCCCCGTGAAGGATGTACTCAAAGGCTTGATGAGAAAGCCCAAGTCGTAAAAGAAACCCTCAACCAGGACTGTTAAAAATACAAGAGTAGTTAAAAATCCCTAGAGAGCACACGCCTTGTTCCGACTGTCCAGTTCAGCCTCTGACCATTCAGAAAGTTAAAGGTATAAAAGCGTAAGATGTGCAAGAGAACCAGCCTTGGTATACGATGCGAGGCAGGTGATGAAGCCCAAGAATGCAAAAAGCTTACAGAAGAGAGAAGCAGGTTAGCACACTGCTGATTGCACAGAACAGGATTAATAAAATGGCATCGATACACCACAGTGCAACGATGAAAGAGATTCCACTAGTGTTAGATTCTGCATCGGGATTAGAGCTCCCCCGGCACAATGTCCACTGGCAACACCAAGGAGCTAAGCCTAAGTTAGTGAACTGCGGTTACATCGATTTCTGTACTAGCGGGGCAGCGTGGTCACATACTGTACAAACTGATATTTTCTTATATACTGTTCTAATGCCAGTAATCATTTTCTTCATTAAAATCATATACACAGGATGTATTTAACTGTTAGCTCAGTTCCTTCAAATTTTATACATATTTACGTTCTGTTAACAAATGTAAAGGATAAAAGTGGCAAAAAAACCCGACGTAAAGCTATGAGCACAAGAATGAATGGATTGTTTCCCTGTGCAAGTTGCACGTTCCCGCGCCAGCCCGCCCCGACCCCCAGCACACACACCACAGGGAATTCTTTCAACAAAAGCACATGGTTACAGAGCCCCTCGCTACCATCGGAAGTCATTTCACAGCAAAAACTTATCCTTTACTATGGACAGCTCTAAACAGTTAGAGGTGGGGAAGAAAGGCCAAAGAACCATAAAATTAAACCGTACAAGACAAAGCCCTGCGAAAGTGTAAAATCATGAGTCCAGCATCAGTGCTCAGTTTAAATTATGTATCGGTGACACTATCACAAGGACAATCAAGGAAAAAAAAAAAAAAAAAACTTCTAGATTTACCATGCAGGAGAGGTTTTATTACTCTACTTGCCTTTGATAACCTGATTACATCTAAAGTTGTTTAGCAGTTTAGTACTGTGTTAAACTTGTCTCAGAGTTTTAATTAAACCCAATAAGATGTACAGAAGACAGGGAAGCAGTCAAAAGCACCGCCTCCAGCAGACAGAGGTGAAGGGTCAGAAATGGAGCCATGGAACAGAGGTCACTAGCAGCCACAGCCTTCTCTCTGGGGCTGGGGTTCGCTGGTTAGCCGCCCCCCCTGCGGAGCTGACGGTTTGTGCTGTACACCCGACTCTGCAGCATTCAGATCCAGGCTTCCATCTTGGATATTCTGGTAGATTTTCTTGGCAGCCTCCAAGAACGCATCCTCAACGTTCTCTCCGCTAGGAAGAGAGCAGCAGGAGTTATTCCGGTTACACCAGCAGAGCAATGCACAACACGGAGGCAGCTGGCTAGACACCCTCACTGGGACTTGACAGGTCACCAAGTAGAAGCAGTTGCTACCCTGTCCCCCTGCATGTCAGAGGAACTTAGAGTACTTAACGCAGACATACCACCAAGTCTGATAACCTGGCCTTGAGACAGCCTTTGACAGGGCAATTCACTCCCTGGCCTTTAAATCTGTCAGGCTAGCCAGGAATAAAACCTGCATGCCAAACACTGAGAAGCAAAAATAAGCTAAGGCATTGAGCCACGTGCACAGAGCAGACCTGAAAGAGGCTAAAAGTCAAGGGAGCTACTATTAATCAAGATGTTTTTGTTAAAAAGTTCCATTATGACAGGTGCCAGCTGGAACCACATTTACTCGTGTCACTGGAGATCTGATCCCTCGTGTTCTGACGGGCTCCCCAGCCAACCACCCGTGCGGTGCGGTGATGCCTCCCAGTGACCGGAGGGACTGGCTCCTCACTACAGAACTTGCTGACAGCTTGAAACATCCACGGGAAGGAACACCTAACTGGGAATGACTCCGACCCACATTCCACACTCAAACAATGTCTTAAAACCAAATCAGTTTGCTTGAATTCAACAGGTCTTTGCCTGAAATGCAGCGAGAGGTCTAACTTCCAAGTCGCCTTTAAGTTAAAGCTGACATGACTGCAACCGCTATACACACCTTACCCAACGGAACTCAAACAGACATCTTTCTTCAGGTGTAAAACCCTGCTACACCTGAACCTTATGGCTGTACTTAGTCATAGCCAACATACTCCTCTGAAACAGATGACATCTCAGTCATTAGAGAAAAGTAACTTACGTTTTTGCACTTGCTTCAAGGAACAATAAACCTGTTCAGAAACAGAGGGTTAACAGTCAGTGCATAATACAGTTCAAACAGCCCCAAGTCAGTCACATCCCAGCCTTCAGAGCACATGCAAGACACGGGATTTTACGAGTAAGTTAAGGCATCAGTACACAAGATGATTTCTAGAACTAAGCACAGGTGGAGTTAAGCCAGACTATCTGAGGCACGTTGTACATACAATTACATTACTATGGGCATGTAAGCTCGCAGCTAGCAACGCTGAGGATTCACTTTAACAATACTATCTTGAAGGAAATGATACAGCTCAAGAGAAAAAAAGCACACACCATTTTCTTCAGCAAATTGTTTGGCTTCTTCATATGTAACATCCCTCTGTGCTTCCAGATCTGCTTTATTTCCTATGAGGATTATCACCTAGTTCAGAAGAGAGAAAATTAGTCTGGGAAAAAGCTTATTAGCCTTTTCGCTGCTGTCCTCTTTATCAAAAAGAGGAAAAAACAGAAGGAAATATGCGGAAGAGTTTAACTGCAAAACCCATGCACCTCCAGAACGCTGCTCTCCCAGTGCCCCCTCGGTAACGTCAGGAACAGCATCTCCAGCTGTCTCTTTCAAATGCTTTAGGCTGCTCTTGTGAGATGAGGTCCTAAAAACCAGTACTACTCTTTATTCATGAGAAGCGTACTCTGAATCACTTCTTGTATTTGTTTAATCGTCTGCTAATCCAGACAGAATCTTTAAAAGTTTTCTTTCATCACAGCAGAGTCTTCCCACAAGCTTGGTGGTAAAGTATTTTAGAGGCATTCAGAAAAAGCCTGAAGGACAAGAGTGTTGTGGTATGGTCCGAGACACAGAGGAACCGTCTTTCCCCATCCCTCCAAATGACCTGGTCAGCGGTTCCAACCCCAGATGAGACAGCATTCCCCTCCTTACTACCACAGGGCAAGAAGCAGTAACAAAAGTTTAGGTTTGTTCAGAGTTAATTACCATTTTGTTTCCAACTGCTGAAAACGGGCCCCTGAAAGGTGAGCAGCACAACAAGACTTTTAGAAGAAACCACAGCTTTCCTGCACAGGAGCCTACGCTTTTCCTCCAGCTGCAGTAAGAGTCACTGGCACAGCACAAAACGGGGACATAAGGGTAACTCAGAGGCAAGCAGCTGAGGAAACACAGGCCCCTTATTTAAGAGAACGCTGCTACCACTGCAGATGCTTTGGCCTAGGCCTTGCACCTCTTGCTTAGAGAAAAGCCATCTTGCTTTCAAGCTAAATAAAGCCCAACTTACAGTATTTGGATTGGTGAGATTCCTTGCATCTGTCAACCAGCTGCTTAAGTGATTATACGTACTTCTTCTGCAAAGAACCAAGTGAGTACAGGTTTAGCTACAACATTTAAATACATAAGTGCCAATAGCATAGTCAGCATCCACTGAACACACCAACATCCCCATTCGTCTCCCCAGCCTCAAGAACAAAGCAGCAGCATCTTGTTTGGACTCCAAGATCTTACAGTTAACTTTAAACCCCCAGAGCAAGTCATGCACCAGAGCTGGAAAATTCTGCTATGAGGTAGTTTCACTGTCTTCACAAGGACACCACATCCATTGTTTTGTATAGCACACATTAAAGGATTTCCTGTCAAATACTCTTACATAACACCGGACAGTACCACAGCACCTTGGTAACAAACAGTGCGTAAGATTATTTATGTTTTACTCAAGATTTAAGCAGAGAGGAGATAGAGCAGAAAAACAGAGGTGCATAAAGAATATCAAGATCAGCCCCAGAGGAAGATGGGAGACATGCGAAAGCAAAAGTATCTCATGTTGCACATCTGATTAATTGTTCTTTTAGCAGCATCTTTGATTTTAATCTATAAAAGAAGACAGGATAGCTCCTATGCAGTCTCGTTTTGTTGGAGGACCAGCCCCTGAAGAAGCCCAGAAGGCGACCTTCTGCAATGCTCTCATCTGTACCGAGTCTGTCCGGCGTGCTTACACAGCCCGCTGCAACAAGGCAATATTCTGTCCTGCCTCTGCTCTCAGCCTGTTCCTGCCCGGTACACAGCAGTGCCCACTGCCTCCCAGGAAGAGAAAAATCCGTATACTCAACAGCAGATTTTAAGGGCAAAGCCAGTTCTTTAAACAACTTCACAGGGCAGACAAGGCCTGAAATGGTCAGATCCTCAGGTCTGTCAGCAGTGAAGTTTTCCAGGAAAAGCAGCTCACATCATTCCCAATGTTTCATTTTCAGCTCTTTAAATACTTAAAAGTATTTAGATAAATAATGTGGTAAGCATCACATAACAGAATACAAATCCATCCAGACAGAGTCCTTTAAGTCAAGGGGACAGACAAGACAGTACACTAAGGCTGCTGTACCCAAATAGCTCATCAAGCACACCCAGACCTACGATACCAGTTGGACCAGTCAACAGCACCTTACCTGGTAATGTCATAGACCATGAGAGCTCCTGCTGCTCCTCTGTAGTAGCTTCGTGTGACAGCCCTGAATCTCTCTTGTCCTGCTGTATCCCAAATCTGTAGTTTAATTTTTTGGCCACTAACTTCAATTATTCTTGTGCCAAATTCAACACCAATTGTGTGGGGACAGTCTGCCATAACTGTCATGAAAAACAAAAGCAAAGATCAAATCTTTCTAGTACAAGGTCTCCTTGCTACAAAGATATTACTATCACCAGTTTTCAGTTATCTTTACTAGATTTTCAGTCTCTAAGAAATCACTTTTACAGCTGCAGTACCCAAACTGTATCACTTAAGCAGAAACAAAATGAAGCACTTCCTGAACTGCTGTTAGTTTTAAGAACAGCTATAAAATTCCTTGACTTCTCTGACACACAACACTGATGCTGTTTGGCCATATATATATCAAAAGATATCAAGTCAGGTGATTTTCATTCTATCCTTGCAGAAGTGGTCAACTATTTTAATGCAGTAGGAAAAGATAACTTTTAGGGAATTACCAAGATACTGTTAAAAGTCTGTAACACAGCTTCAAAAACAAATTTCCAAGTTGTTTCGGACAGTGCAATAGCATGCCCAGCCACAGGAAAAAGCCAGTTTCGTAAGTAGCTATCAACACAGCCAATCAAAACCAAAAAGGCATCTTTCTAGTTACAATAAACTCATCTTTAAAGACTGATCAAGAAAATACAGAAAGGATGAGTACCCATTCAATCTACCTACAGTTAGTGACAGTCTTGAGTGGAGGTGTTTGGTACGTTACTTTTTTCGGTTGCATTGCTTCAGCTTAACGCTGACAGCTAAGAACAAGACAGCCTCAGCAAGAATTCGATAATACACAACGTGGCGTTTCAACAACTGGCTGATACGGGATTTTGATTAAAAGCAATAGTTAAGAAATCCTATTTCCAGCAGAACATAGAAATATTTTAAACTGTAGCTTGCACCCACTCTATCGCCACATCTCAAGCAGCACATGGAGAAAGCTAACTTTGTGCGAATAAATACCTACAGACTTATCTGCTGAGTGTGAGCTACATGGAAAGCTGTAAGAGCTAGCAGCCCCTGCAAACTCCAATGCAAAACAAAATTAAGATGAATTGAAGCTAATTCTTAATTAGTCATGATAGCATACATGGAAAAATGTGACAGCTGAGACAGATTGCAGTAAGCCTTAAACATCATCACACGAGGCAGGCCAAGTGTCATGAGTCACAGCAGCTACAGAGAATGACAGTGCTACTTAAGTCTTCAAACAAAGAGTCAAAGAAAAGTTAATCCTTTTTTCTTTTTGAAGTCCTGCAAAGCACTAAAACACTCCAACTGCTTGCGGAGTCTGGTCTTCCCACTCATCACACAAAGGACTGACTGAAGCAGCAGTTTTGCCATTACTACATCAACATTTTGTTTCTAGATCTGCAGGAGTCAAAACAAAAATCCCACCAAGTACAATACAAACCCATAGAGATTAAGACAGACACCACATCAAGCTCATGCATGATGGAAGCAAAAAGGCAAGAAAGAAGGATGAAGCACATCAGTTAGAATAAATATTGTGAATTGAAATACTCACACTTCTTTTCTGTAAATTGATGAAGCAAACAGGACTTTCCTACACCCATGTCCCCTGTTACAGAAAGAATAGTTAAGGCTGACGCCACATCATTGTTGCAACAAGCACATTTTCTTCATCCCACACAACTGGCACAGAGACAGGCAGTCACTCCCTTCTCAGGTCTAGTTGGCAATGTTCTGTTCCTGGCTACAGTCCTCAAATTTATCAACTTTTGCACTGTAGTTTTGGTAACAGGTACAGGGTTGCAAGCAAGGGTTGAACAGAAAATTCAAGAGAAGTTAATATGTATTTCTGATTTTACAGCTGTATTTCACAAGGTTATGAGAAACAGAAATGTAAAATACACCTTCTGAGTGTTGGCCCTGCTCCTGTCTTACCTGCAATTACTGATAAGGACATCAAAAATACTGACAACCAACCAGGGGAAAAAAAAAAAAAATAATCAAGAAATTCCTTCACTTCCACTGATGCACTCAGACAATGCCAAGATCTTTTAAGAAGCAACTTTCCCACAGGCTGAGGCTGTCACAGCAGCCTGACTTACAAGCCATGACAATAAGACTGCAGATCACTTACATCTACACAAGATCATTAAGAATTAAACAATTAACACCAAGATCAGTTCTTCCAGGATAGTAATAAATGCAATCAAGTCCCCAACTCTGAACAGACAAGGAAGCTGCAGATAAAAGCAACATTTAAACACGAAAAGAGAGCCTGACAGAGGTTCCTAAGCTAGTCTAAAGCAATGGATTCCAATTGGCACTCGTGTCTTCAGAGATTCTAAAACCTTTGAGACTAATGATGCAGAGGCAGTCAAAGTGCTACAGCAAACCTGAATCAACACAATATCTCAGTTGTGGTGATTCTCAATAAAGTTTTTTTCCCCATTTCCAATGGATTTAGCAAATTTTCTAAATATAAACTTGATTTAGGTACAAAAGGGACCACACGCCATGTTTTTAGAATGACTCTTTTTTTCTAGTGCTCTGCAGAGGGCTAAGCCTTGTGGCACTAACAGCGAAGATGCTGAGGAATACTGAAGGATGTATGTCAAGAATAAGTTATTTTTAATTATCTCAGCAATAAAGCAAACTCAACACAGGCACTGGTACTTGCACCACTCCCAGTTCACCTGCCTCCAACCACACAGCTCTAATTCTGCGGTGCGTAAAGGCATTTGCCTTTATATTGTCAGCTGCTAAACCTTTAGAGCAAGTGTGGTGATCCATGAAGGACCAAGGTTGGACAAGTAACTACTGAAAGAATCACTCCTAAAGGTAGCAAGTAGCATGCACCAGAAGCCAACAATAGTATAGCCACTGGGCCGGCAGGCAGGCTGCCACGCATATACACACTGACACGGACAGGTACGCGCCCAGGGATACTTACCAATAATGATGTACTTAAAGATGTAGGAATAGTTGTAAGGTGCAGTTGCCATTGTGGCACTAAAACAAAAAACAGAACACATCAGAACTGCTACTTGTTCACCAAACTCAACCCAATTCATCCAGTTTAGTTCATACAAGCAAACAAAATCCCCTTCCTCTTGCCCCAATTATCCTTAAATTCACAGTTCAAAGTTTGTGTACTTCCCCACGGTCACTGAATTAGTGCCAGAGACATTCAGCAGAACTCCCACATCATTTGCTCTGTACCCCTCTCAGTAAGGACTCTAAGTAGAAACATGCTCATTCAATTTTATCCAGAACAACTTAAAGCTGTTGAAAAGCTCCAGTAGCTTCTTGCTTTGTACAGTCACTGCGTGGACCAGCACTCACTCGCCAAATACCCAATATATGAACTGAAAATAAAATCTGACTCCAAAAGAAAAATCTGAAGAGATTTAGCAAAATCAGCAGTTTGGAATTATTACCTCACACTTTTGAGACTTGCAACAGGCACAAAGGAAACAGTGCAGCTTGCATCAAACAGCTAAGAATTACTTCATGCTATAGTAGCCTTCACTGGGGTCTGGACTGCTACATGCCCACGTCAGAAAGAAGGACAAGCCACAAATCAGTGTTCAGGAAGTTAGTTAACATCCCTGTAGCTTTGTCAGCACAGCAGCATTGCAGCAAGGCTTGGCAGTTTCTCCATAAGTGACAGTTAAAATTAGGTTGGGGTAAGTACTTCCAGTATTACAGAGTTTTCCTATTCTTTCCTAGATGTAGGAGGAATTAGAACTGGCTTCAGCTGTGTAAACCTGCAAGGAGTACTAGCTGACTTAACTACTGTCAGTTAACCAGGATGACAAGTCTATACAGCCCAGATACTGCCAGTTAACATAAAGGATGCAAAATGCCTGCTTTTGTCCCAGCTTTTAAGTTAAACTAGATATATAGCGCGATCAGTTAAGCAAGTGGAAAATTTCTACTAGGAATTCACCATTTCCTTTCCTGCTCCTGCACGGCAGATAGCCAGCCCTTAGAAAGACAGGGTACTTCTTATAAAGAACACTGCTTCAGCCTAGAAAGGTTTTCATTCAGTCATGTGTCATTCACATGACAAATGAAACCAGTACAGTAAAGAAATAAAAACACCAGAAAGCTTACAAGCCTGTAACTTTTTCAAAAGCAAAGTATTCTTCCCTCAACCACAGCTACTCCATAACAGCGGACCGCAGTCATAAGGAAGAAGGTGACTGACAACAAATCTCACTCCCAGTACACAGCCAAAAGCCACCGCTTCACACAGCAGAGGTTTAAAGCAAACGCTCTTATCTAGACCTTGGAGGGGGAACAGCTCTACCAGGCAGTTAAGGAGGGTTTACTGCGTGCCAGCCGCCGATCTGCACCTTGCCTTTCCTTTGTGCTTGACTCACAGTATGGAAACTCTCAAGTCCTGTCGCAAGTGTAGATGCTGTGCATCCTGCTATGCCCTATATATACACACTGTTCTATTAAACCAAGTGTTGTCCAACATAAAGACAACTTTAGTAATTCTTGTATTTGTTCGCAAGACAGAATTCCACCCATTTCAATCAAGAAAATTTTAAAGGAAACTCTTCTGCCACAGTAGAGGGAAATCTCATGCAGCCATCCCACACCACCTTTGTCCTCCTCAGCCTCTGGCAAATAACCGCTCAGTGGACAGACCACTTCTCACTGCTGGACTGGGTAAGAACTCGCATCCATGACTGAAAAACACACCACACTGCCCTTTACCAAGCCAGCCAGCAACTTTACTGCCTTATTTCTGGGAAGCGGAAGATTCCAGAGTTATAGTATCAGCTTCAATATATGCACTGATTATTTTCAACACCAGCAAATAAAGATAAGTAACTGCTCCATACAGAGTTCAAAATTAATGTGTCCTTGTGGAAACATCCAAATATTCTGAACGTGTTCACATACTATGTTCTTACTGCTACTGGGGCATGCTGGAGAAGAGGAACATTCAAACTCAGCATCGTCTGGTCCCATCTTGTTCTTACAGGATACTTGACTTGCCACTTGCTTTCCAAGTATATTCACAGCTCAATTCAGTTGGATAGTAGACAAGGTTAAACTGGAGGATTGTGAGGTATGTAAGTGGAAGTACAAAAAAAAGAACCTGAAAAGGCCAATTTATGTGCGAACGCTTCAGGAGGAGAGCATGGACTGTGCTATTTTCCACAGAAAGCAGGCGGGTGCTACAGCCACAACACAGAAAGAAAGGCAGAGACACGGAGCAGTACTATGCATCTGGCTTGAAAGATCCACGGTGCTCTCTGAGGATGGTAGAATCTAGTAACTTACACTGTTTAAAAAAAAAAAAAAAAAAATCAGCATATTGAACTCCCAGGTAGGGAACCACTCCTGTGGCTATGAAACCTGTCCTGCAGAAACCTGGGTGACCCCCTCTCTTCCTTCACAATCCTAGCTGGCCACTCAGAAATACTCAAAGAAGTTTCACGTTTCTGAGCACATGACTTTACAATATTCCTGTATACAACAAATGAGGGGAACACATACTACTATCCAAGCCTGTAAGCAGCATCACTGGAAGGTGAGGAAAGCTTTTTTTTTTTCTAAAATAATGGACTAACCAGGAACTCTGTGCAAGCTATATCAAACTGAATTTGAAATGAGCCTCTTAACTAGAACCTTTACTGCTAAATATATATCTGTTTATTAGGCAAATTGTAAAGTCTAACTCTGCTACTTCAATATAAAAGAAACTGTCACTGCTTTGTGACATATGCATCAAGATCAGCTGTCACTTCAAAGTGAGTGAGAAAACCAAAGTCCGTACTTGGCAACAAAGTCTGCTGAGAGATGGGTGGGAAGGGAGGACTAACTTCATTGTTAAAACTTCACCCTCAGTTCAGTGACATCAGGCCCCTAGAAGTGAGAGATACCATACCCCTCACCACAGCTTAAAGAAACAGATTATTAGCAGTGATACCCATAGATACATTTACTCATACAACAAGTCTAGACCTTCAAGTCCCAGAGAGCTGATGGAGAACTTAGTGTCTGACAGACATACGTCCGAAAGCTTGCAGAAACACAGATAGCAAGTTTAAACACAATTTCTAAAGTATTTCATTTATTCCAAGGGTCATGTTACAGACAATTTCCGAACTACTCCAAATTACCAGGAAAGGTCAGGAATCATTTCTGGAGACCAGTAACTTCTTTAAAAAATGAACTAAATAACAAACTTTTAAACACTCAAATTCCAATAAGGAGAAGCAGAAATCCAAACTATACTCTTGGAATAAAACTGATATTCCAGAAGGACTCTGTGCTGACAGGGAAAAAAATATATGCAACAAACTAAACACAGAAGCCACAGTGAGAACAGCCTTAGAAAACTTACACTCTCAGCATTTACCATAGAAGAAAGAAGGAAGTCTAGACAAGAATAGTTCACAACAGGATTCAATAAACACAAAAGTATTAACTACATAATAATGGAAGAGCTGATAGTATCAGCCATCTGTAGAAACTGGAGTTCTGCCTCCCCTTCAGAGCCCTCTGTTCAGACACGCAAATCCTGGTAATCCCAAGATGAGGGTCTGGGGTTTTCCTCTTGGGAGAGCAGGGGGGCAAGAACTGCAGGACTGAGACAGTTGCACATAAGCACACACAACTTACCTCCAGCCACGGCTGACATTACACAAAGTTAACCAATTGTGAATTTACTGCTTACAAAAAGTGAAAGAAGTTTAGCCTGGAAGCTTGGCCTGCCTGCCATCTTTCTTCTGGGAAAGTCTGCCAACTTTTTAAAGAGTTTTGGCTCCCTTTCCAGAGGTAACACTGCCCCAGAGTTTAGAGCATTATTTCAGAATGACAACTAGCCAAAGGATCATGCTTCACCATGCACAGATTTCTGCTAATTTCAAAGCCTGTGCAATTAACTTCTGTATTACAGTTAGGACTAGAAATTTCATAGTGAACAGTGTCACCATAATCCATTTTCCATATACCAACTTCTCATTTAGAGGCTTATTTTTAAAAAGTTAAAAATGACCTTAATGAAGATAACAGTGACACCTACGTTTCCTCCTCTAATCAACAAGCACTACATACATATTTTGACATCTCACTGAAGCCTTATTTCAGGTATCAGCATACATCTGTACAAACTGAGATAAGGCTGTTCTAGGTGCACTGCCGAAACATTCTTTATCAAAATAATGTAATTGTAAATGTCATATCCATACAGCTCTTGTGAGACCCATGCAGTTCCTTCTAGCTCAACTCAAGGACATAGTCAATTTTAACTCTTCACTGGATACCATTTGCATAGAGAAATTTCACAGCTTTATGCTCAGCAAGAAGCAGGAGTGTTATTAGAAGAGGCTAGAACCTGTATGCACAGGTTTTCCTAGACACTGCATCTGGCCATCCATTCAGTCATTCCTTAAGGATATGCAACAGCAAAGGATCTCACAGCTGAGGTCCAACTCCCCAATGCCATCATATCATTCCTTTCATAAATTGAAACAACTTTTAAAGAGCTGTTTTTAAATTTCGAAGAAAATATTAGTTGCACAGAAGGGGAACAATAAATAATAACTACTATTTAGAACAGCTTCTAAATCTCTAGATAAAATGAATAGGTAGTTATCCTCTTTCCCAGGGCACGATCTTCCTTCTCTGCCCTGCATATTTACTTAGATGTTAATTAACAGTGAACACTGAGAAGAGATCAATAAGGGGAGGAAGAACTGGGGAGATGTAGAATTGTTTCGATTCATAATTGCACTATTCCCCTGATTAAGACTTTTGTCAAGTACACAAAACAACAGAGTCTAACTGGTACCTTTAGCAGGCTGCTAGAAATAGAGTCTTTAATTGCTTCAATTGTGGTCTTCTGTAAAAGTCACACCCTACTGGAAGGTAATAACAGTTTTGTTATCAATTAATACACCCAAGCAGTGAATTCCCATGGCAACCTATGAGGTCTATTACAATTAAATTTCATTGTGGTTCTATGACTTCCACACACCAAGGACATTCAGGTCTTCCTAAACTCACACACATCTCTTCCTGCTTTAAGATGATGGCCTCCCAGCCCTGTTTATTTATGTTTGCATGTCTGTCTTTAAGAAGCGCTCTTCTGAGACTTGATCCCTCCCCAGCAGCCTGCTAGCAGCCCAGTACTTTCACATCTACCTGACAACATTACTTGTTGCTGGCCAGTTCCTCGCTCACTCTTCAGCTCTTCTAGAGTCATCCTCTGTAGCCTTCCCCATCTGGATCTCATTAAAGCATCTGATTAGCGTGAGACAGTACATCTGGCTGAACTGATCTTTGATCAGACAGCAACCCAGCAGGCTTCTTATGATGTGCTGTTGAAAATCACTTTGCATTTTTCCTTATTATTTCCACGTCCAGTTATTCTTCCTCTGAAAGCACACAGGGCCTGCATGCTGCTGGGCTCCAACTAACAAGCTTCAGCTCTGCAGAGCCCAGTTTCAAGCTGTTGTTGAATAAATGCATTTGCTATATTCTTCAATCATGTAAAACACCTTAATTCAGCCTGAGGCCTACTAAGTATTTCTAAAGATTTCACAGGCCTTCACTTCTCTTCCTATATGAGAACTTTGACTTTATTTTTAAATCAAGGCTAGGTATCATACTATCTTCACTTTTGGATCTTCCTCAACAGCTATCCAGTCATACACACATTGTGTTGGTTATCCTTTCAAGGGTTTCACATCCTGCTCCATCAAGTTCCTCCATTTTGTTTCCTAAACTTCCGGCATTTATACGCACACACCTCATTTTTTACTAACCACACCCTAGCACCACAGCTCCATTAAACACTGCATACCTGTCCTCACCAGTAAGAGCACTTTCTCCAGTGTCCATTCTCTCAGTTGTAGTTTTTTTTATCCATTTGCATATCCTCATTTATCCTATTTTCCTCTTCCTGTGAAAGAGTCTAACCTGTAGCACATCTCTCCATCCACAGCAGGAGAACCAAGTTCCAGAGATATCAGGTATGTTTAGGGACAGCACATACAGAAACCAGAAGAGTTTTGTTGCCAGTCTAACAAATCAGAATAATATGTAACTGTCTGGAGTCATTGCCTTGAAAAACACAAGAAGTCACAAACACATTTTAGAACAAAATTGAGTAAGGTCTACCTCCTTTGTTGCAGAAAGATCCAGCAACATGAGAAACAATCATAAACAGATTCCATTAAATGCACAGGAGTAACCAAGGAATTTTAAAAAGATATATTTACATTTCAAATCCTAGTACCTCCAGTATAACAGGTTTGTTTTCAAACTGCTGTCCTTCACAATAGCACTTTTTTTTTTTTGTTATTCATAAAGTGGAAAAGGAAAATAGGAGCTTCTTCCTTCCACTGAGATTTATGACATTTTCAAATCCCTACAGAAAGCTAGCAAATTCCTTTTTAATCTATATTAAACTATGTGATATTTAGCTACTAAGTCCCCCAGGGTTGGGATTTTCTTCCTGTTCCCGAGTAATGCCCAAGCACAAGAGGCCCTCAATCCAAGTGATGACCCAACTCAATCCCAAAACCAATGCCTTCCATATAATAACATGTGGCTACTGGAAAAGTTAGACTTCTGACTTGGGGTTTGAAATTATTTAGGATATAGACAACCTGAGTAAAACTTGTTCACAAAGGGGTACTTCTACCTCTGTGAAAAAAAATGTGATACAACAACATAGATCCACTCTGTTTCAGGGGCCTAGAAAGCAAAGTCCACATCAAGCAACCTCCAGAGCACCAGAGCCATTGCCAGAGACGCCCACACAGACAGACACCTTTGCCTGGTTTCAGCACAGGTTTAATTCAAGACAAAGCTACCCACAGACGTTACTGAAAACTTCGGAATGTACTGTGAAGAGACAACAGACAGGTGACAGAGGACAACTTCATCCTTCTGTTTAGCCTGTATAAGCACTGACAAAAGAAAACAGAGAACAAGTCCACAATACTTTTGTCCCTTTATCGAGCAGAAGTGGCATTCCCCTCAGCCCTCATGGAAGTTATTTTTCTGTCGAAGTTCATGACAGCACGGGTCAACGTAAGAATCAAAAGTACAGACTGCACATCGGCTACACACACAGGACAACATGTCCATGCAGTAAACACCCTTC
>NW_010138271.1:38478-38702 GCF_000699245.1 Pterocles gutturalis
TAAACCCCCCTCGGTCCACCCCCAGCCGTTAGCAAGGGGCAGACACAAACCCCCCGCCTGTGCGAGCGCTGGCCAGTGGGACGGTACACAGAGGAGGAACGGGAGGCGGTGGCACAAACAGTGCGGCAGCGGCCTAGCTCCTGCCCAGCCAGCCTCGCCCTCCTCGGCCCCACACGGGCCCGGCGGCCCCCTCCTCCTTCCGCCCGCCACCGGGGACGAGAGCA
>NW_010138272.1:0-10493 GCF_000699245.1 Pterocles gutturalis
TTAGAGAGAAGGATGTGGTGAAGGACCATCACCTTGCTTAACCTGCTGGAAGCACTACTTTTGATGCAGCCCAGGATACAGTTGGCCTTCTGGGCCGTGAGCGCACACTGCTGGCCCACGTTCAGTTTCTCATCAACCAACACCCCCAAGTCCTTCTCCTCAGGGCTGCTCTCAATCCATTCTCCTCCCAGCCTGTAGTTGTGCTTGGTATTTCCATGGCCCATGTGCAGGACCTTGCATTTGGCCTTGTTGAATTTCACGAAGTTTGCACAGGCCCACCTCTCTGTCCTGTCGAGGTCCCTCTGGATGGCATTCCTTCCCTGCACCGTGTTGACTGCAGCACACAGCTTTGTGTCATTGGCAAACTTGCTGAGATGCACTCAATCCCACTGTCCATGTCACCAACAAAGATGTTAAACAACACCAGTCCCAATATCAAGCACTGAGGAATGGCACTCATCACTGGTCTCCGCTTGGACACTGAGCCATTGACCCCAACTCCTTGAGTGCAACCATCCAGACAATTCCTTATCCACCGAATGGTCCATCCACCAAATCCATGTCTCTCCAATTTAGAGACAAGGATGCTGTGTGGGACAGTGTTAAAGGTTTTGCATAAGTCCAGGTAGATGAGGCCAGTTGCTCTTCCCTTAGCCACCAGTGCTGTAATCCTCTCATTGAAGGCCATCAAATTTGTAAGGCACAATTTGGCCTTGGTGAAGCCATGCTGGCTGTCATCAATCACCTCCTTATTTTCCATTTCCCTTAGCATTTTTATCAAGAGGATCTGCTCCATGATCTTGTCAACACAGAGGTAAGACCAGCCTGTAGTTCCCTGGGGCTTCCTTCTTCCTTTTTAAAAATGGGGGTTATCTTTCCCCTTTTCCAGTCAGTGGTAACTTTACTAGACTGCCATGACTTCTCAAATGTGACGAAGAGTGGCTTAGCGACTTCATCTACCAGCTACGTCAGGCCCCATGGATGCATCTCACCAAGTCCCATGGACTTGTGAACCTTCAGGTTCCTTAGGTGGTCTCACACCTGATCTTCTCCTACCATGGGTGGTTCTTTATTCTCCCATTTCCTACCTTTGCCTTCTGTGACTTGGGCAGTGTGGCTTGAGCACTTGTCAATGAAGACTGAGGCAAAGAAGTCACTGAGTACCTCAGCCTTCTCGACAACCCAGGTAACTAGGTCTCCCATTTCCTTCCAGAGAGGGCCACAGTTTCCCTAGTCAAATCTATCAAATTTGGCAAGCTTACAATAGTTGTTACTTTTTACATATCATTTTAGTATGTGAAAGCATGCAGAATTAAGGCCTGCTTCATATACAATGCATTTTTGGATGTGTAAGTGGGATGGCATGTCTTTCACTATATTTAAATTACCTGGAATATGCTATTATACTATTTTAATTAAGAGACTGCTTCTGACATCAATGATGACCACACTTGGAGTCATGGCAAATCTGTCACCATTGTGGTCATAACTAGAAAACATCTAGTAAATACTGCAGTATCATAAAGATAGGATTCTCCTTCCATTTTCAAACACTAAAGGAACTGCTCAAATAAAGCTGTCATACTGTATTTCATTTTTATTGTGAAGGAAAGGCCAAAATGCGTCCTAGCAGGCCAGTTCTCAGACATGGTTTGAATGTCATTGTGGGAGTAGATTTAACTGAAAAAAGGAAAGGTTTCTTATTTTTACAGAACTGTAAGACAATATAAAGAAAAAAAATACTAGTTTAAGCTCATGACCATTACTTCTAATAGATATTAAAAAAAATCATAAATTAAGCTTTTATCCATTTGACAAACTTCCACCTGCAACCACTAAAACAGTAACAACCTAATGTGGTGAGAAAGGAGAGGAAATTTTCTGCTTTATATGTACTACATTAGTTGCCCAAACTGATTGTAGAGTCTCCCTTCTTGGAGGTACTAAAAAGCTATCTGGACATGCTGTCACAGACCCATCACCCATGGATGATGTTGTTTATGTCTCAACAATTCAGACAGAACATTTCTAAAGAAGAGGTTCTACCATGTCTACTGACAGCTCCAGCAGAGCATAGTTGGAAGAAAAGGTTCTTTTGTGAACAGACATTAGCAAGTTGTTAACATTTTGAGTTAACACCTGTTGAGGTTGTGCATGGTTGCTGGGGACTGGAGAAGCAACCACCCCACACCCCTAAGGCAACCTGGATGCAGGGTTGTTGCCATCCCCAAAGGTCAACCTGGAAGGTGACCTGGATTCAGGGCCACTGCACCTCCCAAGGGGTAGTCCTGGACAGACTGAACTGTATAAAAGGTGAGCATGACCACCTACTCTTTGTTGACCTATCAGCCCATGAAACAAAATTTCTGCCCGAAGAAGACACAGCAGTAAGTAGTAAGTATGTTTTTGTCTATGTCTTGGTCTCTCTCTCTTTCTTTCTGTCCCCCTTGTTCTTCTCTCTCAACTCTTTCCTACTCTGTCTTCTGTCTGATTTTTAACTCCAAACAATTGAGCATTGTTTGGTGCTTGCTTAATTGGTAAGTGATATCTGGTGATAACTGACAAGTGTGAGTTGGTGCTTGACTCTGAGCAGTTGATTTGTGATGTTTTTGCTGTTACTGAGGTAAATAAAATTGTGTTGTATTGTTCCTTGAGTCATTGTCTGACTCCACATAGGCCATGCTCCTTTTTGGGGAACCACAAAAAAACCTCTCTCAGCCGTCCACTGTAGTGGGACAAGACACATGGTCCCTAACAACCAGCTCTAGGTGGACCTGCTTGAGCAAGGAGGTTGAACAAGATGACCTCCAGAGGTGCCTGTCAACCTCAACCACTCCACAATTAGCAGTCCACTACTCAAATCTTTCTTTACTTGCCAAGAATCACCAGACACTTCTGTAGTGAGGAAAGGAACCAAACGGCCATGATGCTATGGCAAATGAGGATGCCGATATTTAAACTGTTCAATACCAAAATACATGACCAGTAGCTTCCAATTTTGAGACATTTTCTGAGACTCAAAACAGCAGCTGAAGATGCACAAAACAGAAAGAAGGCAATGTCCTGATGTTCTGAAGTATCAGTTGAAATAGGGAGAGATTCTCCCCTCCTTTCCCCCATTCACATGAAAACATTTGGGTAGACAGCTGAAAGCAAAGATAGCTATCAGCTCTGAAGTAGCCAATATCTAACAAAAAATCAACCTTTGGAAGCTATTGGTCACCAACTGTGGAAGATGAGTATCTGATGACTGAAAATTAGTTTGGTATTCCCCTTACACCTGAAAAGGCAGCCCTGTGGTAGGGATAACTGAACACTTTGTGATTCAGCCTCTCCCTGCAACATGACAGGTTTTTAGTGCAGCTTAGACTTCACTAAACTAGAAAGGTTTGTAAGCTTTAATACATAATGCTGAAAGCTGTAGTTGCTCATAATTTTCTTCATTATCTATTTGGTCTTCCTTTCCATTACAACTACTACCAGTCACCATTCTTTCCTTCTAAAGTAAAGCACCATCTTCAGCAGCCCAACTTTTAATCTGCTATCACAGTGCAAGATGTATGTTTTTGTCTGTAACCTACAGTAAACCGTTACACAAGTTCTCGTAAAATTTACTTTCCTCAATTTACTAAACACCTTGAAATTCTTAAAACTTTTTATCACTGTATTCTACTTAAACAGAGAAAATAAACTGTTTAGAATGAATACCAATAAACAATCTTTAAAGATATGAACTACCAATATAGTAATTTGAATTTTTAACTCTGTAGACTGCTTTGCAGACACTAACTATATTAGAATATCTTTCAAAGGAATAACTAGACATACTCTTTTATAAAGATTATTTTTGTTTAAAAAAAATCTTCCTCATCAGTGAAGAGATGAGTAGAAAAGTACATGAAGACATGGACATACTTCAGATATTTAAAAAGTTCTGGAAAAGGACAGAATGTCTTGGAATTTAAATATGGAAACCACAGCTATTTAAGTACTTAAGTCGAAGTTCAAAACTTGGGCCCTTCTACTCCTCAGCTCTTTTGTCTATGTCAACCTTGTTCACAAATTGCTTGTTTGAAGGAAGGACACTTACAGAATGCATTTATACTATCAGAAGAGGAAGTTTACAAGAATGACCAAAAACCCCTCCCTCAAACTACCCAGAATCAATTTGCCAGCAAAAGCAAGACATTTCTCAACTGTTTCATTTCATCTGTTCAACTACAACATGACAGTTAAACTTTTTATGTTCATTAACTTCTTTACGTATGAAAGCTTTAGTCTTTAAAAAAAAATAAATGCATGTAGGTATTAAAAAAAGACATGTAGACATGCTGCTTAGGGACATGGTTTAGTAGTGGACTTGGCAATGTTAGGTTTATGGTTGGACTCAGTGATTTTAAGGGTCTTTATCAACCTAAATCATGAAATGATTCTATGACTTCACGTTACCCATCATTTCATCACCTACGGCTGCTAAACACAAGCTACTACAGTCTGATTTTACTGATAAAGCACCTTATTACTATCTGGAAGGTGAGACTGGTTTCTTATTTGTCATATTAACATGAAGTACCTTTGAACTGTAAACACTGTGCAACATTTTTTATGATCAAAGAGCAACCTAATTAGTGATTACCATGAATGATAAGCAATTGGTTTACACAAATTCAAAGGTGTCAAAACTGATTTCACTAGACAATGTCGGGAATAAACAAAGACCACCTTGAGTGTTCACACACCTTTTTCCAGCTAAATTTATTCATTCAATAATAACAACTTCCCTTTCTATATATTGTGCTGTTTATTTAGCTCATCATATTTACACCATGAGCATAATCTTTAACCACTCTGACAAAACCTCATTAACACTGTAAACATTAAAAAAAAAAAAGAAAATCAGCATCAAATATAAGCTACTTTTATTCCACTACATGGTGCATTTAAAAAGGATCAAAAAATTGTCAAGATAACATGGAAAACCTATGCTGTTGCCATCAATTCACTTTGATATCTTTAAAAAGCATATCTACTTTGCACCCACCTCACTATGGTATACTTCTAATGTGAAGATGTTATGATACAAAAAGCTACACCTCATCTTTCTTTTACGGATATCTAAGAAAAATAACATAGTTATTTGCTGAGACATGACCATGATGGTTAGAGACTCAGGGAATCTTACTCCTGTAAACAGTATTTCCATAACAAACTGTAATTTGGCACAGTAGACAAAACGTGCAGTTGTTAATGACTAGACTGAGAAAAATTACAACTTGAAAACAAGATGATTTCAGACAAATGACAGCTGTTGAATTCTTGTTTCTTCACTTCAAAGGCACACATACCTTTTCCTAAATGTGTATTTATACTCATGTATCTAGCTGTTCCTGTAAGGCTCTTGTGTTCTCGATATGGTATGTGCTTCTTGGTTTCCGGATCTATATACTCCTTTGCCAAACCAAAATCTATAATATGAATAATTTGCTGGGTTTTGTTTCCAGGTCGTCCTATTAAGAAGTTCTCAGGTTTTACATCCCTGTATATCAAGTTCTTCGAATGGACATACTCCATACGAGAAATCTTTAATAAAAGAGAAAAACAACAGAAAGTTTAGTTTAAGCTTCAGGTTGCCACATTAAATTGTGGTAGAAGCTAAATATCTTACATTGACTTTATATTAATAGGAAATCACCCCTCCTATCGCCTTAAAAACAAAGGGCTATTACTCTTAACAAGGTATCTCCCAGTCAAAGCCAATGAAAACTGTGCATATCCCCTAAGCAGACACACCACATGGTGTATTGGAAACTTTCACACTGGACATTAGATATGAATCAGTATATAACCGAAGTTATCTTCTTTAAGAAAAGCTGGCATAAAATATATTTTGTGCAAATTAAAACTATAACCAACAATTATGTCAAAGAGTGAGCAGCAAATTTAAATGTAGGTCTATTACACATTAAAGGTATAAACAAGATAAGCATGGAAAGTTCACCACTACGCATATAACTTCTACTCTAGCTGGATCACTTTCTATCAGAATTTATATATTCAGAAAGGAACACCAAGATGAACTCTGTATTTGTGATGACTTGAGCATTTTAAAAAATAAACTTTGTAATTTTGGCTGTAAATAAGCTGCATATGGCTATATGTCTATAGTTGCAAGCCTGTTATACAACTACAGTCATGTTTTAAACAGCTATTTTTACCCTTCATGGGTAAAAATTTCGGAAAGTGGTTTAGTATCATTAATATTTTATAAGGTCTTATTTAAAACACACTGTATCAAGGCAAACATGCAAAGCCTTATTTTGCCTTTTCTCTTTCCACTTCCACACACCCTCAGGTGGGAACCAAATGAAAAAATCCTCAAGAAAAGGGAAAAATTCTTCAAAGAATAATTTTGTGCTATTTTAGTATTTCTGGAAGGGTCTGGGGGATTTTTTTTTGATTGTTTGTTTCCTTGCTTTCTTTCCAGGGATGCCTAGGAAAATATTTATGCTATTTAGGAGTCCCATCACCCAACTACTTTCATGGATTAAAAGTAATTTTATTTCATGAAGGTTTTCTTTTTAAATACGTTAAACTAAAATTCCTTATTTCAGGTTGTAATTATGAGAATTCAGAAGACACAATTAAACTACATTCATGCAATGATTCTAGAAAAAATAGAAAAAGTAAATGAAAGTGACATGACAGTTTTTCTGCTAAGACAGTATCACAGGCTCTTCAGAAGCCAGAAACATCAATTTAAAACATGGGAAGTGCAAATCTCTTAAGTGAAATAAGCATTTAACACATTGAAGATTGACTTAGTTATTCTAATGAACACTAAAAGTAACACCTATTCTACTTACCAACTGTATGGCTATCATAAGAACGGTTTTAAGAGAAAATGTCCTACCACACAAGTCAAATAAATCTTCCAGACTAGGTCCAAGTAGTTCTAGCACCATAGCATTATACTTGCCACATGGGCCAAAATAGTAAACCTGAGGTATTCCATCTGTAAAATGAAGATACAAAGGAATTATAAGAGGTTAAATAAGATTAATGAACATACCAATAAAATTCCTACCTGATTTCAAATTGTTCTGAAGTTAAAAACACATTGTTTACACAAAAGCAACAATAAAACCTCATAAAAATTACAGGTAAAAGATACAACAGGAGTAATGAAGGTAGTACCAGTTTCATTAAATGTTTAGTGAATATTACATATTTGACTTGTGAAAGATTTAAAGCTTTCTATAAAAAATAAAAATCAGAACCTATCTGTTAGGTTTTGTAACAGTAAATTGAAACAGCATTTTAAAAAGGTATGAAGAGAGGTTTAAATAAGCTCCTTTTAAAAAAATAGGCATTTAAATTAACCATTTCAAATTAAGGCTATGACAAGCCTACATTAATGAATAAAATCACCTTATTATCTATACAAATAATTTAAAAATCCCAAAGAGATTAATGAATCCTCAATTTTAATGAGACATTAAGCCAAGTTTTAGATGCATCATCAAAATAAAAATACCATAGATGACAAATTGTTATAGTCATCACTTTTTAGGTTTTTTTTTTCCCCAAATACAAGCATTGTCTACTCAAATTTGTACTGAAAGCCGTTTCCTGTCTTGTCTTCCTCCATTACTTTTGGTTTCTGTTCAGCTAGCCCATAAAAGAAAACATTTTTCTTAAATGTGAGTTAGTCTATTAAAAACCTAAACACCACAGAGTAGAAGTTTGGTGGGTTTTATTTTTTTTTTTAATCTAGATTTCTAGTAAAATGTACGGTAGACTGAGATTTATTAGTTCAAACCATCTGAGGGACAGGGATTTTTTTAATATAATCACAAAAACAGGTGGCAAAGGGAATTTTTAGAAGTCTCAAGGGGAACCCATGATAAAGATTCACCCTGATTTCACTGCTGAAGTATCACACCAGACACTGCCCAACTTGCTAAATTCTTTCAAAAATTCATGTCCAGAAAGAATCCATTAAATTCTATTCTGCCAAATCATTAAAATTATTTTAAAGAAAAATATCTTTAATACACAGTTCCACACTTAAAATTTTATACTAACACAAAATCTTAAGATTTTGTTGTGTTTTGTTTTTTTTTTAACTCAGAAAATTATTAAAATAAAAATTAAGTTAAGAATAATATATGGCAACAAAAACATCCCACTGGTAACAATGTTCAGGTAACAATCTCTTTTAATATTCTTTAAACAGGTATAAACTACATCTCTACCTAGAAGGGTAAGAGACAAATTTAATGTTAAAGCTACATTTGTTTTCAAATTTTGCATGGAGTCTAAAATGTGACCTGTGACTCTGATACCTTATTTCCAGGTCTAATATTTTTCCTGACATAAAGTAAATGTTACATTCTCCAACACAAAACACTTCAAGAATATTAATTTGATGTTCATAAAAACTATAAAAAAGAGACTGCACTATTGTATCAAAAATTTATTTTTGTTGAGTTTTCTATGGCAGCATTCCAGAAACCCTGGCAGGAACACATTCTTACATCACGATTCCTCAGACAGCTGGTGATACTGCGGCCATAAATGTCTTGAAAACTAGGGCTAAAATTCACACGTGTTGCACTGAGAAGATTCTCATGCTATCTAGTCGGCTACCAGAACCACTGAACAAATGCCTCCTGACATGCGCAGCTTAGAGTAGCAAAACTACACGTTCTCTGAAAAAATTACTTCTGTTCTTTCCCCTGAACAGAAACTTAATAAACAAGTCCATATAACAAGACTTCTCCTGGCACAAGAGGATAACAAGTTAAATATGTTTATCAAATTACTTAAAGGTATCTAAACCTTTAGTAGAAACATAGCCAACTTTCAGTTTAAGTTAGCGGTGCACGTAAGATCACCTACTTCCCTAGAAAGTGCTTGCTGAAAGAATATTTGACAAAATAAATGCAGGCATCAAAAGACTGAAAATGTTCTTTAATATTCTTGAGCACTGCATTTACAATTATGCTACCAACAATGACACATTCTATCTTCATGTTCATACATACTCATATACTTTATCAATACAATGAACAGCACATACATTCCAAAAATTAATACCAAAATATTCTGCACTTCTGGACTTTATAGCTTTACATAAACAACAGCCTTAAGAAGCCAGGCAACTCATAAGTTTGAAAACATCAATATTTAAAGGCTTATGATCCAATTTTACTTCTGCCTTTCTGTACATATGCATTGTGTGTCTTTAGAATTAAAAATAACTTCATATCATTGCCTGTATTCATTTTACACCTCCTCATATGCACAGGACTTCTTACTCATTCAGCAGAATAAATTTTGTTCACTTAAGGAAGCTAGTTACTCTGGATCAGTATGTAAATTCTGTGTCTCATTTACTCTAAATATTCAATACTCTGAAAATGTTTTGTTTTGTTTTACTTTCATGTGAGCTTTTTCTATGCTGTCCATTGTTACAACACTCTACAGAACTACAAAACCTATTTTCAGAAAACCCTAATGAAACACTGGATTTTGCCTTCCTTCTCTGTATGGCAAATGTAAGTTTAATAAGGAAAACATTCCCAACTCTGTGTGTTTTTTGAGGTACATCAAATCTCAAGGTTTTCATGCCTTACTACAGTGCTACTTACACTCAGGGAACTGATTTGTAACTGTGTCAACTACAGCTCTGGGTGTAAAAAACAAACTAAGAGCCTTACTGTTTTGGCAAAGTTAAAACCAAATGCTTACAGTATTTCTGAGAGCATTTTCACTAATCTCTCTTCCTACAGGTGAGAATGAAAATATAACCGCTACAAATCCAGCTTAACTGTTCAATTTTCTGAAGGCTAGAGCTTCCACTTGTTTTTAAAATACGTATAATCATACCCATATCTAACTAATATACTTAACCCACATAATCATACCCCTTTCAGAAAGGCTTAACAAGAGTAGCTTATTGCTACTAATGCAAGTATATTGACAACACTTCACACTAAGGCAGAACATAGTACAAGACAGCGGTTTTAATTTTTAAAAATCATCCATAATTATCAGATACTGGAACAGAAAAGATATTTGTACATGTAAGGGGATGTCATAAGTCTGGAACTCAAGTTATCTGCCTCCACTTTCTAGTATTCTGGAATTACACATGGAAATGTGGAGGTAGCTGAAGCAGTAAATTAAGTCATCCAACAGATGTACAGAAACATAGAATATAAAATAAAACAGAATAGAACAGAATCATTACGGTTGGAAGAGACCTCAAGGATCATGAAGTCCAACCATCAACCCACACCACCTAACTCACTAAACCACGTCCCTGAGCACCACATCTACACGTTTCTTGAACACCTCCAGGGATGGTGACTCCACCACTTCCCTGGGCAGCCTATTCCAATGACTGATCACTCTTTCAGGGAAGAGATTTTTTCTAATATCCAGCCTAAACCCCCCATTGTGCAATCTGAGGCCATTTCCTCTTGTCC